>NC_064640.1:343555052-343707552 GCF_023864345.2 Schistocerca serialis cubense | reverse complement strand
TCGTAAACTAGTATGCACTATGTATTACTTTGCTCTTAACAACCGTTTCTAAATAGGCGATCATCCGCAGGGTGTCATTATCTAGCATACAATGCGTGTAACATTACTTTATTATGAATGAATTCCGTGCCTTGTTTCTGACTTGGCACATCGCCTCCTCTCTGGCGCTGCGAACATAAAGTGCAGAAAGTCGTATAAGCAGATCAGTGTGTAATTTCTCTTGCAGCGGTCTCTCCGCGATATTTTCAGAAATTATATAAATTATGTAACTCAGTACGTATCTCGAAATATCTCTTCTTATCTTACCGATTCCTAAACTTTAATATACGATGATTATCAATGCAAAGTAGTTTCAAGCCCTATTATTCCTTGGAGCGTCCATTTACTCCATGGAATAGCTTATCTGCTATGTTTTCTCTTATGAAAAGAATGAGGCAATGCTTGCCGATTAGCCGTGAGAGGAGGAGGATGTATATGTATGTATTGTTGAGCTAGTCGCCATCTTGATGAGATTCTGTATGAGAAGGAATTTAATACATGAACTAAAGTGTGTTCGCGTATTATTTAACTGATTATTATTGACAGTGTCTGCTTACTACGCTGTGTTGCACGGGATCAGTGGGGAACGTCTGATTTACACTGGACGAACCTGCCGTTTTGTATGCTCAAGATATCCAGTTAATTCAAATAAATAGGCTAACACGGTCTTACCAGCAGATCTCCGGTCTTCCCCATGTGATCACCGAAAGTTAATAATTATTACAAATGTTTTCAGGAGATCGACTGACAATTTTCGACGCACCGAGACTTCGAAATTGTTTCACTGCCTTATGGAATTTAAGTTAAGCTCAATTTAATCAGGATATAACAGTATTGAACTGTGTGAATGTGATAAGCCTGCTTTGTGAAAGAAAATTCCCTTAACATACGAATGTTTCTACTATCCTGATCAGTGAAGCTAAATCAGGCCGGTGTGAGGTTTTTAAATTTTTTGAATACCAAAATAAATATTAAAAGTGGCAGCTAGCCCCACATGTTATGTTGAGATGAGACAACTTCAGAAAGACGGAAACAGAATTTAGGAAACAATTTTCGCTCCCGTATTTGTTTTAAGACTTAGAGCGGTTTTGCTAGGCAGGTCAAACACAATTTCATGATCTTTATTTTACACAAACCGTCCTTATAAATCAGCTGTTCCAGTTACTAATTTAGTCAGCAGAATGGCTATTTCTCTTAAATTAAATATGGAGGTAGACACCTTCGTATGCAGTCTCATACTACTACTCTGCAGGAAAAGTCACTCTTTGCCGGTTAGCCGATAAGTTTTAAAAACAAGACGTAACATTACATCCAAGCACGTTTCAGATAAGTTTGTGCATTTCATGAGAACGAAAAATGGAGTGTGGAAGAGGAAATCCGGCAGCTAGAACCACATTTCCATAACCAGTATTGGAATGTTTACACGGACAAGCGGAAGAAGTGTTGGGAAATAGATTAGTGAAATCCAGTTTTGGGAGCCCAGTGTAAACGTAGTGACAGATAAGTAAATGGAAGGTCATGTGTAATTCTGTGAAGTCTCGATTACTGAGAGTATTTAAATGCGGGCATGTGCCCACCTTAGTCTCTAATACGCAGTGCCCGTTTTTTAACTTGCAAACTGAAATAAAGTTGGTTCGCTTATAATCCATATCACTAAAAAATGCACAATGCAAAACTACTTTTTTCTGCTGCGGTTCGAACTCTGCTAAACTGTAATTGACTCACAGGCAATGCAATGCTGTCTAGGGCAAGAGAATTAATGCCTGGCAAAGTAATGTTGTTTAAACCAACCTTAGAGTTAGACTGCTTTACTTCATGTACTTTATCTTTTGCGAAATATTAGTGTTTTCACTGTTAAGTAAGTAAACTCAGCTCCTGCTGTATTTTAATAAAGAGCTCAGTTTTCCCAGTTACAACAACAAACCATAGCCTGCAACTATGTCTCTCTGAGCACTTTGAAGAAAATACTGAAACTCAGTTTCAGGAAACGACATATTTGAACTACACTTAATGTTCACGATACAGAAAGATCAGCTTCGGTACGAGAATTGATCAACAATACACATTTATTTCTAAAATAGTTATCAAATCCCTATCTAGCTATGGTAACATTTCATTACAGGCAAACCTAAAAGATCAAAAGCCAACGAAACATATAGGTATTTGCCATTTCTTTCAAATACTGATGTTGAGGTAAAGCAGTCATCAACCTGAAGACTGAACACAGTGCTTTACTAGACTGGGTTCTACTGGAGGTATTACGCTTTGCCTTCCTCCGACCTTCAAAGTGTCATACTCAGCCAGTTACAAGGAAACCTATAGATTAACGTGGACTCCACTTTTTTTCGCATTACCAAACATTCCCAAAGGTGTAAGAGGTGACAGAAGAATACTAGGACCGACCGTAGATCGGCGGTGAATAGTACTGCGTTGAGAGTAAAAGATGAGCAGAGTTTGCTGTAAGGGCGCAGAGTTCTACGTGTGGACCCGGACGCGCTGCTATCGTGTCCAGAGCAAACAAGTGACACATACACGCCATCCCTCCGACCACATTTTTTCCTCTTGTTTGTACGCTCCCGCTGACCGAATGATATGGCAGGCTTCACACTCAAGGTATCTAGTCTGGAAGAAGCCAGTTTCGTTTCTGTTAATCGCGGAGTGCTAAGTTCCTACGCTGAAGGCAGCTGTAAAAATTCAGAAACAAATTTTTGCTAGCAGTCTGCTACAGAAATATGAGCACAACTACCTTGCTTAAAACAACGGTGCGTTAACAAATACTCATACTATTTGGCATCTCAAACTCTCCACTAATTTAATCCTGGAGGTATCATGACTCGTATTTACTCTTCTAATACTAACCGTTGTAGAGGATCTCATTCAGGGTAATCATACAAGCATAATGATACATTCTATTTGTCGTAGTAACCAACCATAATGAAAGCTGTGAATTGTTCCGGTGCACGTACTTATCAACAGTTTCGTCGAGGTAGTAAGGCTACTTTGCCAGGTGTTCTGACGAAAGATATATATATATAACACCAAGGGTTCGAACTACAAATATCAGTTATTAGTTCATCTGTAGTTGTTAGTTATTCCCTTAGCAGAGACGTTGCAGTGGAAGACATATTTTGCGTATTTCCATTCAATAATTCTTACTGAATAATTATTTAATTCCTCACTTAGCAAGTGCTGATCGCAAAAAAAAGCAGTTGGGATATTTGGCATTAACTCGTAAGCATCTTGTAGTTACCTCTTCAAGGAGTTGTATTGTAACTGCACCTTCGCATCAACAAAATTTTTGATCGTTTTCCCAGTAAGATAAAATGCCAGACAGGTAGCAGTCAAGTTCTAAATATGACTTAAAATAATACCTCTCGGACAATTTCTTGTATTCCACAGATTAAATTTATTTTATAACAGCCTGAAAAAAAATTAGTTTAGTTGCACGGATATAGCTGAAAAATTATAATTTTATCCTGGAAACTCACTCATTCCATGTCGTTCCGATAAAAAGTCGTTCAGATCTATGGTACAGTAACAGGAGTGGCGAGCAGCTGCTCGTTAGTTTTCAGATGTCTGACAGCCAATGTTTGAAGACGGTCTACATGAGTATGCATCGCAAGTATGTGGTTTACTATGTTAGAGGTGTGATTTCTAGCCTGATGTAAGTCACTCAGGTCGACCTTCATCGGACACGAGAGGGAGAAAGTGGAAGTGTCGAAACTGTTAAAGGAAGACCGGAGTGTCCCATAACCGAAGGCAGAAACTGATGTATTCACCTGCATCGGGACTTTGTCCAGATACGTAAGAACCGCTTATTTTCACACTGACACACTATCAGATATTAAATAGTCTTGCTCTCGAATTAAAGCTCTAGCATTATACTGTTCGTCTCCCTATGAGTGTGTCATCGCAGGCTACTGAACCAAGAAATGCAATGATAAATACCAGAAATACGTTCAGATATGTTCAATCTGAATCGCCGTGTAAAAACAGATTAATCTGTCTTTCATCCTTATGGCCACGTAAGCTGTGATTCTTCTCGGTGATAGTATCAGCGTCGTTCGTGGAAGAGCCTTCGATTGTAACATTCCAAAGTAATAGCACAATTTCTCGTCGCCCAGTGTATCCAAATGCTAGCTGTTAAAGGGGGAGTGGATAGTTTGAAACCAATCGTGCTTGAATTACAGATCCCACATCTGTAAAGCGCAAATGCCCGAGCCTATTATCCTGAGGATACTTAAGCCATCAGTTTCGGATTAGGGTCCAATGGCTCGTTATAACGATAGCTGCTGAGCTTATGAAAAAGAGCTCAGAGTATTTAGATGCAGTAATTTAAGAAGTTCGCGCAACACTTGCTGTAATCCTGTTCCTCAGTTCTCTTTTTCTCTGTGGTATTACGTATACGTAACTGGGAGAAATCTGGTCAGAGGTTTCGCTACGATGCAGTCTGTCTTCAGTAAGCTAAATCCTCTAAAAGGTGACCGAAACCAGTAGGTTCTAAATTATATAAATGAGGATCATGTGAATATTTTCAAATGAGCTAATGATCTGAAATGAATATAAAGTTGTTGACAAAATAACGTAAACCATACAGAAACAACTTGATAGCAACTGTTGAGTGACTTTAACCAGTCTCAGTGCATAAACACGTGACAGAACTGAACTCTTCATTAACAATTACTGGTCCCCATTGATGGACACATTGTCTGTAACAGGACTAATTGCCGCTTCACCAGAACTCTCAATGCTGGATCCTAGAAGTGTATTTTTCACAGGCAGATTGACAGTTGCTTACTGACAGGTGCTCTGTGACACGATACGCAAATATATCCTCAAATTCTAATGTACTAACAGTTTTTGTCGAGGGCCTAAGCTAGTTCTCGTAATCTTTCTATCCCTGCTGGTAAATTTCATCCGATTAGGGTGACACCTGTTGCAAAATTTTCTGCATATTCGTTCGATTCTCCTGGCGCTTACTCCTGCTGTCATACATAAAAAGCATGTCTAAAAGTTCCTTTACCAGTGATGGTTAATCTTAATCAGTCGCAAACGGTAAACCGTGTAACCGAGATAAACTTCTGTGGTTTTTTAAGGTAGCGCACACAGTTCAGAAACGTCTTTCATCCTTCTTATTAAAGATCTCGTACCGCCTGAAACATCCATTTCTGATAATTTACTATCTCGAAATTCAGTAAGGGATCCTTCACAGTCCGTAATATTTTGCGGCTACAGTTTTTTGATACCAAGTACAGTATAACCCTTGTGATAAGTGATTCTTTGAATGACTACAAAAGTGTTTGAACCAGAAAAATCTCAACTTCGTCTGAAAGATTTCACACTCC
This sequence comes from Schistocerca serialis cubense, assembly GCF_023864345.2. Taxonomy (NCBI): domain Eukaryota; kingdom Metazoa; phylum Arthropoda; class Insecta; order Orthoptera; family Acrididae; genus Schistocerca; species Schistocerca serialis. The sequence goes on along the minus strand of NC_064640.1, from coordinate 343,702,168 downwards.
ATTGTACACGAAGTGAGCTTCCCATGTTACCATCTAGTTTTAATATTCTAATGAGAAATCCTTAGATGACAAAATCTTACTTAAAAATAGACGTGTTGCCAAACGGAAGTACGCAGCCTTTTAAACGTTTGTAGATAATTTACCGTTCTCGGCACTAGATTGCCATCGACGGATTAATTCGCTAAAAGCTTAGACACATAATTCCAGTTAGGCATTCTGACCTTTCTTAATGTGTGACTATGATGTCAATGAATACATCTTTTACAAGACTTCATGGTGTTCGGAAGGCTTAACTGCAATTATATATCTTGACGAACTTGTTAGCAAATTAATCTTACCTGAAAACAACAATAGTGTGTTGAAACAATTATGTGAACATAGTAATTTTTAGACGAACTTGGACGTAGTAAATTATTAGAGAGAATCTTACAAGAGTTAATGTTAGCTGCATTAAGAGTATGTCGCTTTCGGCTGAACCAGTAAGTTTTTTTCGGTACCCGGCGGAGTCTTTAGTTTCCAGCCCCTAATAGGTATTGACACTATATAACACGCACATGCTTCCCATTCGCTTTGGGTGCAACATCCGAACTGATGTTAGCAGGTACTAAGGATGCTTGAAAGCTTAATTTTTCGATTGCATAGCTGTCGAACCTTCCCCCATGAACCATGGACCTTGCAGTTGGTGGGGAGGCTTGCGTGCCTCAGCGATACAGATGGCCGTACCGTAGGTGCAACCACAACGGAGGGGTATCTGTTGAGAGGCCAGACAAACATGTGGTTCCTGAAGAGGGGCAGCAGCCTTTTCGGTAGTTGCAGGGGCAATAGTCTGGATGATTGACTGATCTGGCCTTGTAACATTAACCAAAACGGCCTTGCTGTGCTGGTACTGCGAATGGCTGAAAGCAAGGGGAAACTACAGCCGTAATTTTTCCCGAGGACATGCAGCTTTACTGTATGATTAAATGATGATGGCGTCCTCTTGGGTAAAATATTCCGGAGGTAAAATAGTCCCCCATTCGGATCTCCGGGCGGGGACTACTCAAGAGGACGTCGTTACCAAGAGAAAGAAAACTGGCGTTCTACGGATCGGAGCGTGGAATGTCAGATCACTTAATCGGGCAGGTAGGTTAGAAAATTTAAAAAGGGAAATGGATAGGTTAAAGTTAGATATAGTGAGAATTAGTGAAGTTCGGTGGCAGGAGGAACAAGACTTTTGGTCAGGTGATTACAGGGTTATAAATACAAAATCAAATAGGGGTAATGCAGGAGTAGGTTTAATAAGGAATAAAAAAATAGCAGTGTGGGTAAGCTACTGCCAACACCATAGCAAATGCATTATTGTGGCCAAGATAGACACAAAGCCCATGCCTACCACAGTAGTACAAGTTTATATGCCAACTAGCTATGCAGATGAAGAGATTGATGAAATGTATGATGAGATACAGATAGTGAAGGGAGACGAAAATTTAATAGTCATGGATGACTGGAATTCGATAGTAGGGAAAGGATGAGAAGGAAACATAAGTGAATATGGATTGGGGGTAAGAAATGAAAGAGGAAGCCATCTGGTAGAATTTTGCACAGAGCATAACTTAATCATAGCTAACACTTGGTTCAAGAATCATAAAAGAAGGTTGTATACATGGAAGAATCCTGGAGATACTAAAGGTATCAGATTATATAATGGTAAGACAGAGATTTAGGAACCAGGTTTTAAATTGTAAGACATTTCCAGGGGTAGATGCGGATTCTGACCACAATCTATTGGTTATGAACTGCAGATTGAAACTGAAGAAGCTGCAAAAAGGTGGGAATTTAAGGAGATGGGACCTGGATAAACTGAAAGAACCAGAGGTTATAGAGAGTTTCAGGGAGAGCATAAGGGAACAATTGACAGGAATGGGGGAAAGAAATACAGTAGAACAACAATGGGTAGCTCTGAGGGATGAAGTAGTGAAGGCAGCAGAGGATCAAGTAGGTAAAAATACGAGGGCTAGTAGAAATCCTTGGGTAACAGAAGAAATATTGAATTTAATTGATGAAAGGAGAAAATATAAAAATGCAGTAAATGAAGCACGCAAAAAGGAATACAAACGTCTCAAAAATGAGATCGACAGGAAGTGCAAAATGGCTAAGCAGGGATGGCTAGAGAACAAATGTAAGGATGTAGAGGCTTGTCTGACTAGAGGTAAGATAGATACTGCCTACAGGAAAATTAAAGAGACCTTTGGAGAGAAGAGAACCACTTTTATGAATATCAAGAGCTCAGATGGCAACCCAATTCTAAGCAAAGAAGGGAAGGCAGAAAGGTGGAAGGAGTATATAGAGGGTTTATACAAGGGCGATGTACTTGAGGACAATATTATGGAAATGGAAGAGGATGTAGATGAAGACGAAATGGGAGATAAGATACTGCGTGAAGAGTTTGACAGAGCACTGAAAGACCTGAGTCGAAACAAGGCCCCGGGGGTAGACAACATTCCATTAGAACTACTGATGGCCTTGGGAGAGACAGTCATGACAAAACTCTACCATCTGGTGAGCAAGATGTATGAGACAGGCGAAATACCCACAGACTTCAAGAAGAATATAATAATTCCAATCCCAAAGAAAGCAGGTGTTGACAGATGTGAAAATTACCGAACTATCAGTTTAATAAGTCACAGCTGCAAAATACTAACGCGAATTCTTTACAGACGAATGGAAAAACTGGTAGAAGCGGACCTCGGGGAAGATCAGTTTGGATTCCGTAGAAATGTTGGAACACGTGAGGCAATACTAACCTTACGACTTATCTTAGAAGAAAGATTAAGAAAAGGCAAACCTACGTATCTAGCATTTGTAGACTTAGAGAAAGCTTTTGACAATGTTAACTGGAATACTCTCAAATTCTGAAGGTGGCAAGGGTAAAATACAGGGAGCGAAAGGCTATTTACAATTTGTACAGAAACCAGATGGCAGTTATGAGTCAAGGGGCATGAAAGATAAGCAGTGGTTGGGAAAGGAGTGAGACAGGCTTTGTAGCCTCTCCCCGATGTTATTCAATCTGTATATTGAGCAAGCAGTAAAGGAAACAAAAGAAAAATTCGTTGTAGGTATTAAAATTCATGGAGAAGAAGTAAAAACTTTGAGGTTCGCCGATGACATTGTAATTCTGTCAGAGACAGCAAAGGACTTGGAAGAGCAGTTGAACGGAATGGACAGTGTCTTGAAAGGAGGATATAAGAGCAAAACGAGGATAATGGAATGTAGTCATATTAAATCGGGTGATGCTGAGGGAATTAGATTAGGAAATGAGACACTTAAAGTAGTAAAGGAGTTTTGCTATTTAGGGAGTAAAATAACTGATGATGGTCGAAGTAGAGAGGATATAAAATGTAGACTGGCAATGGCAAGGAAATCGTTTCTGAAGAAGAGAAATTTGTTAACATCGAGTATAGATTTAAGTGTCAGGACGTCGTTTCTGAAAGTATTTGTATGGAGTGTAGCCATGTATGGAAGTGAAACATGGACGATAACTAGTTTGGACAAGAAGAGAATAGAAGCTTTCGAAATGTGGTGCTACAGAAGAATGCTGAAGGTAAGGTGGGTAGATCACGTAACTAATGAGGAGGTATTGAATTGGATTGGGGAGAAGAGAAGTTTGTGGCACAACTTGACTAGAAGAAGGGATCGGTTGGTAGGACACGCTTTGAGGCATCAAGGGATCACAAATTTAGCATTGGAGGGCAGCGTGGAGGGTAAAAATTGTAGAGGGAGACCAAGAGATGAATACACTAAGCAGATTCAGAAGGATGTAGGTTGCAGTAGGTACTGGGAGATGAAGAAGCTTGCACGGGATAGAGTAGCATGGAGAGCTGCATCAAACCAGTCTCAGGACTGAAGACGACAACAACAACAGCTGTCGAACAACTTTAAACTCTTTTTTCCAAGAAGGGTCAATTGACTTGAGCTATTTACCTATACTTCTGGTGCTAATACTTCTGATTTCCATCTAGTATTCTCCCTAAGTATCGGTTTCCTTCAAGATTAGTTTAAGCCTGCGGTTCTCCGGCTTTCCTGGAGAATCCTCTTTTTCCCCTATCGTGTAACAACTGTACACCCCTTCAGTCACACAGTGTTCTTTCTGTGGCTCTGATATTTTCCCTGTACGATGCTTTAAATTCATTCGAATAACCTTTCCTTGTTTTAGCTTAACATGAATCTTAGTATCAAATTCACATAGTTTCTCTAATTTTCTTCTATTCGTTTCTACTACTTCTTTCTTATGAACTGAATACAACTTAGTGTCCTTGACTCTATTTTGTTCCATGAAACTACTGTAAAAACATTGGATGTTACATGTATGACTTGGAAAACTGTGTGAGACAATGATTAAACTGACCTAGATATTAAAAATTCATCCCGCTCCAGTTACGAATGAAATGTAAGGTTAACTGCTTAATCTTCGTTCCCCGACTATACGTAGTATATGTGGCAAATTGTACGTCGCCGGTGGTTCACATTCCACATCAAAATCTGCATTCCATCCGTAATAGCTCAGTGAGCTGGTAATCAGGTTGGAAGACAATTTAGTTAGTATGTGTTCAAAGTAACCTTTCGCTTTGTAATCTCGATGCTTTTACTTAAAAGGAGCTACGCAGATTTTTCGACTTGACCTTCTTCTCAAAAACTTAGTTATCTATGTGAAAATTCAGTTAAATGTCTGTCCTGTGCCTCGTTCATGATAGCTCGAAAACTTTCCTGTGATTATGTAGAGAGCTTCTGCTGCTCTGGCAAGGTACGTAAACATCATTAGCACTATCACTTGACTGACAGAAGCAAAACATTTCCGGCTCAACTAGTTATGTGGTAGGGCATCTCAAGAAAATGACCTTAAAGCAACTGGTCGCAAAAGCCCACTTCAAAATCTGGCGTTGTCTTACAGCTACGGTATAGCATAGCATATGTTTCATTATTGATTTATAGAGCAATGATGTCACATGAGCGCTCAGTCAGGTGTATCTTTCATCGTGGTCATCATGTATATGTTTTGAACCATTATTCCATGATAGAGTAATTCATGAAGAAAATTAAGCATCTGAGTAGGCCGTACTATGTCAGACTGTACGAAGTCAGTTACAGCATTCGTCAAATACTCGTTGGTTTGAATTTATAGTTATTCCTTAAGGTTGAAAGTAAAAGAAAAAAATATTTGTTCACAATTAATAACTGGTCATCTGACTTAAAAGATAAAATATCTATGGTTAAAATTTTGGAAAGACTTCATATTTTCGCAGTAGTGTTTGTAGCCGCTTCGGAATCATGTTGAGGTTCCTTTTTAATGGTGTGATTAATTTCTCACTTGCACAGTTTCACGGCAAGGACGGATAGGGAGTAAGATCAAACTCTTTGGTGGGGACTGAATAGCCAACTTAATATCTCAGGAGTTCCGTAGTGCTGGATGAACACACTTAGCCTCGCGGCCAAAATAACTGGAGGACCTCATTTTGGCGTAAGCTTTCGCACATCATCCCTTTGAGACAGTTAAGTGAGACACAAAGACTGATTACCAGTCAGTGACTAACTGAAATCAAAAAATAACTTCAATCTATAGAAACTGTTCGCTCTCCGTGAAGTAATGTCATACCTTCTTAACTAGTACTACCTTTCGTGCCCACAAATGCAGGAACTGGCATCTAATAGCTTTTGCTGGTCCACCAGAAACGTGCAATATCTACAGAAAATTTCCAAAACTAACACGAGATCAGTTGCATTGTACTAGTGTTTATATTGTAATATACCGGCGTCAAGCCGGCCAGTGTGGCCGAGCGGTTCTAGGCGCTTCAGTCTAGAACCGCGCGACCGCTACGGTGGCAGGTTCGAATCCTGCCTCGGGCAAGGATGTGTGTGATGTCCTTAGGTTAGCTAGGTTTAAGTAGTTCTAAGTTCTAGGGGACTGATTACCTCAGAAGTTAAGTCCTATAGTGCTCACAGCAATTTGAACAATTTTTTTTTGTCGGCGTCAAAACGATTAGACAAAGACTGCATTGTTGAAGATGGGTTTATAGGCCTGCTTTAAGGCTCACACAGTTTACATCGAGAGACCCATGACGGGACATGGAACGACACTCACGTCCAGTCTCGTCAAACACATACAAAATATTGCCACTTGACGGAATATACACTTAGATACCTTACTTTGCACAGCTTGAACGGCATTATTTGCAAAATTGGTTCTTATGCAACCAGCGATATAAAGAAACCGGAGACTTTTTGCGTCGGTAAAAGACTAGCACTAAATGATATTATGCTACCATATCACACAGCACGTCTGAAATTCCATAAAATTTTCTTAGCATCACATGGCATGTGCCTGTTAGTAATAAAATTGGACTTCTATAACCTAAAGTAATGGACCTGATGGTGCAGCACAGAGACGTAGTGAAGACTATTAGAAGCAAAAACATCATTTGTGCATTATGCCTTGAACATCACGCAGCAGTCAGTTAAGCAAGAAAGTGTCAGTTGACGATAAAAACAATACAACGCAGATGGTGGTAGCCGCTCTTCCGTTTAATGCTTCGAAATGACAGAACATTCGCGAGTGGGATTAAAACGAAAATTACGGTACACATTGGGAGGAAAACTCGCTGTCCACACCGGCGATGTCAGTGTTCTGAGCGCCATATATCGTCTAGACTTCTATCTCATGCAATGCTCAACGAAGAGTTTGTGAAAACTTTAAATTCACTTGTAAATTTAATACCGCGTAGTGGTTCTGAATTTACCATCTGGCTTATAGAGGTCATTGAATACAATACTAAAAGCCATCAGTTAACGCTCGCGTTAAAACCTAAAGCACGATCCAAGTGTCAAATCACAGCACGATTTTGGTAGGTAAACTGAAAATTTATCAGAAGTCTACAGTTGAAATCTGCCCACCATTATAACATTGAGCAATATCTTTCTTGTTGAGTACTTCAGTTCCTACTAACGGCTACAAAGAAACTACATGGAGTGTGCAATTTTGTCATATGATGACATATTGGAGACCGTGGCCTTCAACGACTGTAAAACTATTAAGATGGCATTTTTCCGCTTGTTGTATTTTACTGTTAGAAGAGTAATTTCTTCCTTTAGGCTATTTTGAAGTGATTTTCTGCCACATAAAAGTAAGCTATAAGCATTAAAATAGCTGTGGTGCCGGCTATGTTCGAACGTTATGAATTACCTCGAAGAAAAGCATTTGACACAGGCAGCACGGATTCAGAAAACATCGTTCTTATGAAACACAACTAGCTCTTTATGCTCATGAAGTAATGAGTGCTATCGACAGGGTATGTAAAATTGATTCCATATTTTTAGATTTTCAAAAGGCTTTAGACACCGTTCCTGACAAGCGTCTTCTAACCAAACTGCTCGCCTATGGAACACCACCTCCGTTGTGCTACTGGATTCGTGATTCCCTGTCAGAAAGGTCACAGTTCGTAGTAATAGACGGAAAGTCATCGATTAAAACAGGAGTAATATCCGGCGTTCCCCAAGGAAGTGTTATAGACCCTCTGTTGTTCCTGACCTATATTAACGACGTAGGAAACAATCTGAGTAGCCCTCTTAGATTGTTTGCAGATGATGCTGTCATTTACCGTCTTGTGAAGTTACCAGATGGCCAAAACGAATTGCAAAATTATTTAGATGCGATATCGGTGTGGTTCGAAAAGTGGCAATTGACCCTGAATAAAGAAAAGTGTGAAGTTATTCACATGAGTACTAAAAGAAATCCGCTAAATTTCGATTAGGCGATAAGTCACAAATCTGAAGGCTGTAAATTCAACTAAATACTTAAGGATTACAATTACAAATAACCTAAATTTTAACTATCACGTAGTGTTGTGGGTAGAGCAAATCAAAGACTGCGATACATTGGCAGAACACTTAAAAGGTGCAACAGGTCTACTAAAGAGACTTACACCACGCTTAACCGCCCTATTCTGGAGCACTGCTGGGCGGTGTGGGATCCGCATCAGGTGGGACTGACGGATAACATCGGAAAAAGTTCAAAGAAGGGCAGCTCATTTACTTGCCACAGACATGATACGTGAATTGGAGTGGCAATCATTAAAACAAAGGTGTTTTCCAAACGTTCTGTTGGTACACACCTACATAGGGAGAATTGATCATCACGATAAAATAAATCAGGGCTCGCACAGAAAAACTGAAGTGCTCGTCTTTCCCGTGCGTCGTTAGTGTGAAATGGTAGACACAGCTTGAAGGTGGTTCATTGAACGCTCTGCCAGGCACTTTATTGTGAATAGCAGAGTAATCACGTAGATGTAGACGTATGAGGAAAATCATTGTCAAATTATCAGCTCCACTTATATTAAATGGAAATAATATTGGAATCCCTTTGTTAAAAGTACATTATATAAAGCATAGCACAGGACTTCCTGTGTGTAAATTTCTATGTTGGGATACACAGGCCTGGCCATGCAGTTTAGTTCCCTTCTCATAAAGTAGCACCTGGTGTAATATGAAAAAAGGCACACTTGGAAACAGGCTTAGTGACACAAATTCTGTAAATATATACGCAACTGCTTCCCTTTCACTTCTATTTACACATAAACGCAAGTTCCCAAGATTGTGAATTCTTAAGTTAGGAATAAGCTTAAAAATAAGCACTCCAGAGAAAATTTTAGTTCCTTTGAAAACCTGAAATACTTAGTAAGAGATAACGTTGTGTGAAATTGTGTTTTACTTAAAATTTACACATTGAATGATATTTACACCAACCTAGGTTACAAAAAATAAAGCAAAATATGCACCACTTAAAATGTACTGGAGACTATATAATACGTATAGACCGCGCGTTCAGCTTTAGTGGATAGTAAAACGCACAAAAATTCTCAGGCAACCAATTTGTTCCTTTCAAAGATGCCAACCGGCTAAAGACAAACGAAAATTTTTACTATTAGAGTTAAATCTTATGGATATGCTTACCAGCAGGTTATAATGAAAAGAAATGAGGCGGAATTTGTTTCCTTCTAACATGGAATAAGGCCAGTTGTAAACCACGTAAAACAGTTAATGAGGGGAGATGTTATTTCCAATGAGGTTCTTCTTCCGTTCTTAGCGTTTTTAATTTCTCATTGTTTTTGTTCCTGAGTAAACATTTTTCCACTTTTTTCTTGAAACCGCCTTGAAGTTTTTCACTTTTGGTTCTGAATTTTTTCGAATATTTTACGTTATTTTAATCTCCTCTCAGTCTTTCTCATGATATTTGATCCTTGGAGTTTCGTTCGTTATTGAAATACTGTATAATTCTTTTAGTCCATCTATTTTTCTTCATTCTTTTTACACTTCCAAAGAAATTTATCCGCCTTCTCTGGATTAAGAGTTCCAGAATTTTTTCATACTCCTTTGTTGCTTCATAATTTTTAACTGCCGTTTTCTTCTATGGTGGTTCTCTGACCTTTTCGAAAGACTCGTTTTTATCTCCACTTATTCTATTTATCCCACTTTAAGTATGGCAATGCAGTCTGCTGCATAGAGCACTTGTGGTTTTACAACTGTTTCGTAGCGTCTGATTTTCGCGTTAATGGCTATAGGTTTTTATGTAGCGTCATTGAGTTGATACCGTATATCATCTCCATCTTCTGGGATGTAGCATTATTAGCTTCTTTGCTCATTTCAGTGGTTTGAGTGATTTGTAAGACATATTTAAATTTTTGAACTGTTAATTTTTCTAAAATGTGTTATCAACGGTTAGAGGAACCTACAATACGAGTCTTGCATTCTGTTTTGTATGTCGAGATTTATAGCCGTGCTTTCTTTAATATTCTTCGGATGAGGTTTATTTAGGTGATAGCTGATTCTATATCTTTGACAAAGATTGCAAGGATACACCCAAAGGCCAGGCAGTTGATTTTGAATTATTCCAGCTTTTTGTCATACAGTTCACCATTTTCTAACGATTCTTCCCCAAGCGCGATTAGAGTGCAGGGGAAAGTCCTTGTCCAACTCTTGCTCGCATCTGAAATGGTTCAGAAATTGGGCCTTTGAATTTCTTTTGATTTAGTGTTGGAGACAGATCTCTAAATCCACGGAAATTAGTTTTGCACATCGTGTAGTGCCTTGTTATTGACGTTTAATATTTGTTTCACATGTCTTTTAATAACCCCATTGTGTCTCTACTTGCTATTCAAACTTTATTATTGGACCACAACTGTTTTTTTGTAAGTTACTGATTCTACCGTCGTCAGAACAGGTTGTTCGTTGGTCATCCGCCAGGCACATTTGAAGCTACACAATTTACCATTATTAATCACTACAGTCAACGTTCTTCCGGTGCTCCACACAATTGACGACATTTAAAATGTAACGCCACTTAGTCGCGTAAACATTCTTATGAGCAGTGATTTATAAGTCGCAGCGCTATCACGAAAATAGAACAGTACAGGCAACAGAACTGTCAATGGATGTCCCTGCCTCAGTTTCACATGTTTCCTTTAGAACAACATGCGTTATACGCAACGGAATCACTCGCCATAGTTTACTGTATCTGACTGGTTCGCACAGTAAACTTCAGGATTGGTAGCCCTTGGCATTTCTGAAACCTACCAGAGATGCTTGTTTTGTGCTTACCTGAAGTTGCTATGTAAACGTAGGTAAGAATGGAGACGAAAAAAGTTAGCAAAATGTTTTATAATGAATACCAGAACTGGAGTCCCCAAATTTCGTAGAGTGTGCGACTTACATTACGCTCTTTGTAGGAGTGGAATATGTATGTCAAATTTTGTACGCTTGTGGCAATCTACAGCTATCGCCATGCATGCTTACATGCTTAGATCCGTACGATACTCCTGTTAGCAATATTCCAGGGAAGATCTCATAGGCATCAACAATTATCGTAAGCAGTAAGATAATTGGCAGCACAGTTTTTTATCAGCTATTTACAGTCGCCATGTTGTGATGGTCTAGTAGGTACCTAGCTGTCGATCTTCAGCCATGGTAAAAAGCAGTTTATATCCACACGCACGCACTTAAATTATACAATAACGATGATACGCTTCTCACTAAGAAATGGTTTTGAACCGTCCTACGGAGCGAGGTGGCGCAGTGGTTAGCACACTGGACTCGCACTCGGGGGGGACGACGGTTCAATCCAGTCTCCGGCCATCCTGATTTAGGTTTTCCGTGATTTCCCTAAATCGCTTCAGGCAAATGCCGGGATGGTTCCTTTGAAAGGGCACGGCCGATTTCCTTCCCCATCCTTCCCTCATCCGAGCTTGCGCTCCGTCTCTAATGACCTCGTTGTCGACGGGGCGTTAAACACTAATCTCCTCCTCCTGAACCGTCCTCTGCCCATCCTATCAACCGTAACCTGTCTGAGCCCTTACATCCCAGATACGTGATTATTCATAGTCTGGGAGGGAAAAGCGATTAAAACTGCCCTGGGAAATATGTGGAGTGTCTAGATGTGGACATGGGATTTGCGGTACACGTACGCCAGTGGGCTCAGTTTTTACAGGTTCGGGTCTGCAATGTGGCATCTTCATTACTAGTATAATATGCGAGCTCAAGGATTTGAAGAAAGCGATAAAACTTTGTGAGGGCAGAGATCCAGGCTACATTTGCATAGGCGAGGATAGGACGTATTGAGGGTCTTACCTTTCTGGATAACGGTCGTTCGATTTATCCTCTATATTGGTGTCTGAAGTTCAGGCCTCAAATTATGCATGCTCTTCGCTCACTTTACTGATAGGTAGTTTGCATTATACCTTCAGTGTTTGAAAATCACAACGTGAATGTGTGGTAATCCAGACACAACGGTGCATAGAACAATACTGGTAATAAGCAACTAGGATTAGAGAAAACTTGCATTCGCAAACTCAGCAGTGCGCTATGTGACCAGAAAGGTCATTGTTAAGCCTAATTCACACAGTAAAGAGTAGAGGTGTAAACTTAAGAGGAAATGGCATTATGACTCGTAGGTATAAAAGGTCGTAAATATGTATAACAGTATGACAGAAATTGGGCAGATTGCTCGGTCGCTGGGAACTGGGTTTCACATAAATGCTATACACCAGCCCTGTGGAAAGCCTTTATGCTGAGACTGCTGAACCTTCGCTGTCTAATCGGCGAGCAGTCCTTCTGAGTCGTTATGCTAGCCATCTGTCTTCCATGCCTGCTAATCCAGGCCATGACATTTTTTCGACGCCTCCTTTGATGTAGGGTATGCAGGCCGCCCCTCCTCCCTACCACCACCGGGAGTCCGCTTCCGTCAACTGCTCCATTCTCTTTCCTTCCGCTTTCCTAAAACCTTCTTGACAACTTGGGGTACAGCACCGCCTTGGCCCCGTCCCCGGATCTGCCTGCTCCGTGACCTTTGTCGATTTCCCAAGGATGGTACCCCGTCACTTGTTTATCGTCGGGCATTTGCTGCTCTATGTGCACAAATGACGGACGCCACATTTATTTACACCGACGGCTCGAAAACATAGTTAGGTGTAGGGAGTGCCTATATTGTTGGCGACACCCCAAATCACTTTCGGCTTCCCGACCAGTGTTCGGTTTATTCTGCGGAGCTTTACGCTGTTCTCCAGGCTGTCCACTACATCCGCCGCCATCAGCGGATACAGTACGTTATCTGCTCAGATTCTCTCAGCTCTCTCCTCAGTTACCAAGCTCTCTACCCTGTACACCTTCTGGTCCACCGGATTCAGGACTGTCTGCGCTTGCTCCACGTGGGGGGCGTCTCGGTGGCGTTCCTCTGGCTCCCGGGACACGTTGGTATGTGTGGAAATGAGGCGGCCGATATTGCAGCCAAGGCTGCAGTCTTTCTTCGGCCAGCTATTCAGTCGATTCCCTTCGCCGATCTACGGAGCGTTTTATGTCGTCGTGTTGTTCATTTATGGCACGCGCATTGGTCGACACTTCCCAATAATAAATTGCGGGACGTGAAAGCTCTTCCTTGTGCTTGGACCTCTTCCTCCCGAACGCGTCGTCGGGAGGAGGTAATTTTAACTAGACTCCGGATAGGGCACTGTCTTTTTAGCCATCGAAATCTTTTAAGAGGCGATTCTCCCCCACTCTGTCCCCACTGCTCTCAGCTGTGGACGGTAAGACACCTTTTAATTGAGTGCCCCTATTTTAATCAGTTACGCTCCCGTCTACAGCTATCGCCTGATATATCGTCGATTTTAGCAGATGACACGCGCTCAGCCGATCGCGTTCTCGAGTTCATTAGCGCCAGTGAAATGACGTCAGTCATTTGAAGCTTTTTTTTGGGGACAACCAACCCCTTTCTGTAGTGGATTTTTAAGCCTTCCTTCTGCTTTTAGTTTCTCAAATTTTATGACTTTCGTTCCCATTGCTGCTGGTTTCCATTTTCGGTTTTTTACTGTTTCCTAAGTCACGGACCGGGCGCTAATGACCATAGCAGTTTTGCGCCCTAAAACCAAAACAAAAAAAACGTAAATACTACAGCTCATAAAAGATACGCGCCCACTAGTTACCTGTAAGAGTAATTTCAGCATCCGTAAAGAATAAAAGAAATACCAGATAACAAAGAAGAGATAATAGCGCAAGTCTTCGCATTTTGCCCTACTGCCCCTCGACATCTTCCTGCAAATGAAGATTCAAAGTTTATGAAAGAGGCTGCATGTCAACAGATGAAGAATGTCAAATTTTTAATTGTCACCAGTTCGTTGTACTCTTTCAGCCTTCCAACTGATAGAATATTTCAGATCCTTACACCAGCAAATTCTATGCCTATCTTCAGAAACTGAACGCACTATTCGTGAGGCGAAACTCTCGTTGGCGTTAACATGACAAATAAAATCAGCCACTTTCGTCAACAGCGGTCGTTCAGGGATATGCTGCGAAACCTCACCTTGGCCAGACCATGTAAATTTCCGTTTACATAAACAGGATCATAATATTCAGTTAGAAGAAACGCCACACTCTGATCCAGCACTCTTGGAATATTTCCCCAAATGATACCGACGGTCTATTGATGGTTTTTGTAGCTATTATTGTTTACCTAAGATCTCAGAATATGCAGCTTGAAAAAAATAAAACTTGAATCCTAATCATTCAGATATGACAGTGGGCATATTCATTTCGAATGTATTCTTCTCAGTATATGAACATTCAACAAACCCTGTTAATGTACATTCCAAAGTACCCGCTATACACAAGAAAATATCCACAAACTGTCAACAGCATAATATCGGCATTGGAGCATTACAGAACTGCGTCATCTGAACTGTGAAGAAAGGACCAAATTAAGATTATCGCTGCATATCAATCTGTTGCACCATTACGTGTGGATAGTACTTGCATCAAGAGATGTTGATGCTTCATGTAGGATAATAAGTACGTAATACCTGTTCGTGTAACAGGTCCTAAAGCTGAATATTTTTAGTTAATACAAAAAGCGTTCAACCTGTAGTGTTACTTCGCCCTGAGTCTGCTCGCAAAACAGATACGTATTTTTCTCTAATGGCCATTGGTCGTGTCTTTAACAACTACTCCTATTCTCTTTAGTTGAAGTTTGCAACGAATTTCCTATCATGTGGGAGAACTCAATGTGTGTTCAGAAAGTAACAGGAATTTTGTAATTTCGCGTGTTGTATTAGTTAGGAAGCGCGTAACTTTAGGTGTTCATAATCGTGTCTGAAAGTATCTGTACAGTGTTAGCCGTATCGTATATCCCTTCCGTTGTCAGTTGTCTGAAGCTACATATGTTTTGGTAGTATCTGCGATTATGTCTTTCGTATAAAATGGGATAGTGTTGGACATTTTTAAAACTCTTCTGCATCTTATTCGGTTAAGAGAGAAAATTTAATACAGTGTTGAATATTGCTTAGATAAGTTTGCTACGAGTAAAGCATACGAATGGTGTTAAACGTCACGACAAAGGCTGTGAAGACGTTGAATATGAAGAGTTCTGAACGCCTCAGCATTCATTGACGAACGAGATGGCGGAAAAAGTGAAAGTATTATAGATGATCGCCGAATCACAATGGGAGAAGTCACTGATAATGCTGGCTAACGCAACAATTTTTTGTTTTCGGGTATTTAATTCACATTATAATTTGTTGAAAATTAATATAGAACAAAACCAGAGGCGAGTGCAAGTTACCCAAGAGTCTAGATGAAGTTGACGACGCCGCAGAACTACTTAAACCTGTCATAACAGGTGATGGACCATGATGTCGTAACTGTCATTAGTGGCGGCCAAGCGGTTCTAGGCGCTTCAGTCCGGAACCGCGCGACTGCTATGGTCGCAGGTTCGAATTCTGCCTCGGGCATGGATGTGTGTGATGTTCTTAGAACTACTTAAACCTAACTAATCTAAGTTCTAGGGGACTGATGACATCAGATGTTTAGTCCCAAAGCTCTGAGCCATTTGAACCATTTTTGAACTATCATTAGGTTATAAAACTCCAATTTTATTACTAACGGGCACATGTCATGGCACGCTAAGAAAATTATTTTATGGATGACTGACATACTGTGTGCTATGGTGGCACACAACGTAGTGTTTAGATCAGAATGGAAGCATTCTGGATCACGAAAACCGAAAAAGCTCCAAGTGCGCTCAAATATGGTTACGTTAACTGTGTTCTTCTAATGGAACGCCTTAGTGCGCCAGGAGTTACTGCAACAAGGTCGAGCGACAATTAAGTAGTACTACGTAAAATTTAAACGCCATCCGAAAAAGAGAGATATTTGATTAGAGGCGAAACAGTTTATTCATTTTGCACCACGATAATGCACCCGCTCAGACTTCCTAGCTATTACTTAACTTTCTGGCCAAGATAGATACTGTAATCACAACCTATTTCATATTCTGTGTATCCGCAGCTGTGGAAAGGCATGTTCGGAAGAATTCGGCTAACAACTGGTAAAATTATTTGTTTAAACACAACAGGTTTCGTGACCTAAAGCCACATCATCAGGTGCAACGATGTTTGGTCATAAGTATATCCATCGCTCCTATTCAAAATTTACCGTTCAGTGAACATTGTCAATACCATAACCAATGAAAGGTGACGAAGCACTCCATTCATTTAGGACAAACTGCTGGTAGGTGAAACTTGCAGTCAGAGCCACGTTTAAAAATCTTCCCTACCTCAGTGCGACGACAAGGCAACCCGGTGTTGAGCAAAGGAAAAGCTGCCCTCACTATAGACTCAGAGGAGCTGTAATGCAGCGACATGTTATTTTTCGTATAAACTAAAGACCTCAATTTTTTCTGAGGCGGGAGTACATTATTGATCGTCATAGTATTACGTTATTCTATCACCACACCGATCTCACTGTCAAAGGCAAACAGGTGGCGCCCTTTCAGAAAGGCTATTGGTGACATCTGAAATAATATATAGAGCTAATAGCATTGACTTCAGTAGGCAACTTGACCTGCTAAATGCAGCAGTAAAAGCAACATCGCTTGTAATCACATGACCGTGGCCACAAAAGGAACAATTAAGTTGGAAACTACAACAACAAAGTATTCGTGGTGTCGATACTACACTGGAGTGAAAGACTTAAGAACCAAAGTAACTAACGCATGGTGTCACTGCCAAGTAACGTAGCTCGATGAAACTTGGACCATATAAAGAAAGAACTGCTACAATATACTACAGAAGGTAACTCAAAGAAATACGCAATGAGACAGACATGACACGTTGAATAAAAGACAAATTACACTGAAGTCAACGCGATTTGTGATGGTCCCCCGATCATCACAAAAGGCGGGACACGGCTCTTAATAGGGGGGTGGGGGGCGCGATCACAACGGACGGCAATTCATGCTCTGCAGTGTGCTCCTATGTTGGCCACGAGACTGGTGAAGAGGTCTTGAGTAGGGTGTCTGATTCCTCCGCCATCGTGGTTGACATCTGCTAAACAGTCGGTCCATATAGACGGACTGCAGTCTTCCAAATCAACACACACTCGATGGGGTTCAGTCGGGGGAGCGGGTAAACTAGTCCATTCGTAGAAATCCTCTCGTTCCAAGAGCTCTTTCACCTGGGCTTTTCAATGCGGTCGCGCATTGTCGTCCATAAAACGAAGTCCGAACCGAATCCATACCTGAAAAGAGGCAGCAGTGGAAATTATTACAATAACATTGATCGATTGATCGGCGAGTGTACGATCTTGAGAGATCTGGATGTCAATACGCCCACGCAACATTATACTTCACCGCACCGTAGCTCATGGATCACCAAATCGATCACTCACTACTGTTCCTGGGTGCACTACGTGTTCAGACCTCTCCCCATGAAGGGTGCGTCCAGATTTACTACTCAGACTGAATCTGCTCTCATCCGAGAACTGCTGACTGAATCTCCTCGTTGGTCCAGTTCCCATGCTCTTGACGCCACGGCAAACGGTGCCGCATGTGTGTGGGTGTCAGTGGCGAGTAAGATTGCGTGCCTTGCAGTCCTGTTAAATGTGGTTCCAGTTGCACCCGCTGCTTGGCGTGGGTCCTCCTTGCCTGTTGCTCATCTGCTGCTGTAGTTGAACGTGGTCGACTACCTCTGTCAGGCAACAGCACCTGTGTTTCGGTATACTTCCCATGCACGCAAAACAACGCAGTGAGGAGTAGCAAACTCCTGGGCGATACTCGTCACACCCAACAGGGAGTACTTCATGGAAACATGTAACAGAATGGTTCTAGTTTTGTAACACAGGACGTGTTTTATATATGGAGAACACCAGTGAGTGTACAATATTCTATTCTTCCAATACTGAAACTTGCAGCTGTAATGTTTCGGATGAACAGGAAAACCCAAGGTAGCACTGGAAGAAAATGCAGCTAGTAAAGGTCGTGAAATGATTTTAAGTAGTCGTGCCTCCAGGGAAAGCAAGCGAACAAGGTAAGCTACATACGAATCTGTAAGAATACAAACAGCGAAGCTCCTGAAGCTTTCATATAATACAGATCAAGAAAGAAATTTGAAAAGGAGGCCAGAAGCAAATGTTTCAAAAAATTACTCCAGCGGACTTTAGAGAATTAAGTTCATATATGTAGAATGAGATTACAGATATAGATAGTAACATAACTAATAATAAGAAAATGTATTGAACAATACTGTCAACACTCAAGCATATTAAACTTACAAGGAACGCAATAAGAAAAACTAAAGTAGCACAAAGGGTAACAAAGTTAGTCCTGTTCCTTGCACTATATCTGAGACTTCGTTGCCGTTTTGAAAAGGAAATGTATTGTGCGTCAAGAATTTTGAGACATGTCCTAACCAAAACTTAGCTAGTAATAGAATACGGGATCCTGAAAATAATCTGAAAAGCTTGTGTGTTGCAGGGTAGTTCGTGCTGAGAAATAATTGTTAAACAGAATTAAATACGTTGCGCCGTATCCGAATTAGGACTGAAGTTCGCCATTTGGACTGTTGGGTGCGCAAATGCAAGTGGCCCGCCAGAGACGGTGTCGCCAAACGTGTTCTTCGTTAGTTATCCTTCAACCGAACAAGAGAGATAAAGTTGTATATGGTACGGTAGTAAGGATGGAACCAGAACCTAAGTCTCTTCAGTCTTGTGCACTATCATCTACGCTATGAGAACTGACACTAACATTTCTGGCAGACCGCTTGAATTTGCACGCGCAACAGTCTGATTGGCTGACTTCAATGCTAATTGACTATGAAACGGCACAACGTATCTAACATTTTTCTCTTAACAATTATCTCAGTTCAACCTAACCACCGACATCCTTACAAGCTGTACAGACCTTGACCATGAACTGAAACTATATTGTTTCAGAAACCTTTTAAAATCTCAAACGTCTATGATATGTATATGCAGATTGAAGCGACGAATGAAAATTTGTACTAAGACCAGTATTCAAACCTGGGTCTCTTGCTCACCAGGCAGATGCGCCAACCTCTACACAACCCTGGTAGTGACTTTGTAGAACTGCATAGATTGCCCTCAGTCCTCCCTCAATCCAAATTCCCATTCACGTCTGTCACTTCGTTTCATATAGCTGAGTTTGAGTAAAGCACCTATGCCTGGGTTTCAGGCAGGATCAACAATTTCGTTAGATGCTGAGGTGCTATCCCAACACAGTTGGAGAGCCTCTGCAATTCTGTTACTTTATTGGAAATACAAAGATCTGAGGCGTGAATGGGAATTTGGATTGAGGGCGGAGACGTGACAGCGTAGTCCATGCAGTTGTGCAAAGCCATTGTGCCAGGGTTGCGAAGTGGTTAGCGCATATGCCTAGTGACCAGGAGACATGGAGTCGAATACCGGCCTTGCTTAAAAAAAAATAAAAAAAAAATCTTCATTCGTTGCTTCGTTCTGCACACACACATACCTCTTTCTGACCACCTTGTCCGCAGCTCGTGGTCTTGCGGTAGAGTTCTCGCTTCCCGCGCACGGGTTCCCGGGTTCGATGATTTTCTCTGCCTCGAGATGACTAAGCGTTGTGTCTTTCGTCATCATTTCATTATCATTGACTCGCAAGTCGCCGAAGTGGCGTCAGCTAAAAAGAACTTGCAATTTGGGCGGCCGAACACCCCGCATGGGGTCTCCCTGCCAACAATGCCGTACGATCATTTCATTTTTCTGACTACTCTGTATAACAGAAATAGTAAACCCCTGATCACTGTTAACCCGAACAAAAACAGCTTACCGACTACTGGCAGCATCACTTCTGTCAGCACCTCCCCTCTGAGTCACACGTGGGGAGCTCGGTTGTTAGAGCATTGCCCTCTTAAGGCAAAGTTCTGGGTTCGCGTCAAAATACGGCACACACTTTGAATCTTATAGGAAGTTTTAAGATACTCTCTGGTTCCAACAATCGCTGAATTTGGATATTAAGAAACTACAGTAATCCGCGTTGAAAAAAGGTAGCCGGTTACACTGATCTAGCACCTAAAAGAACTAAAATACTTCAGAACTATAAATTACATAAACGCATTGGGTACCATTTAGAATTTAATCCCATGGTTTGTAGATAAAGCCCGAGCATGGCTCGGCCCTCAATTTTGGGTTATAAACACCGCGCCCAAGTACGGTCGGGCAGCAATTTTCTAGACGCGCCTGCGATCTCTCAAACTAGACTAATGGCGTATATACTGATGTCTCAGTACCTATCCATCGACTGGTGTTGCCTTCTGTTAATTTCTAGAATTAATTCGAAAGAAACTTTAGCGAACGTAACAGTCGCTGTCACAAATGTTAAGTTTAGCCATTTGCTGTAATTGTGCTACAAATACTAAATGTCTGTCTGGATGAGCAAAAATTTTGGAAGCTCGAGAGGAAGAAATTGCTCAATAACTCATGTCATCCTTTTTTGGAAGGATATTCAAGAAGAATATAATAATTCCAATCCCAAAGAAAGCAGGTGTTGACAGACGACAAAATTACCGAACTATCAGTTTAATAAGTCACAGCTGCAAAATGCTAACGCGAATTCTATACAGACGAATGGAAAAACTGGTAGAAGCCGACCTCGGGGAAGATCAGTTTGGATTCCGCAGAAATGTTGGAACACGTGAGGCAATACTGACCCTACGACTTATCTTAGAAGAAATATTAAGGAAAAGCAAACCTACATTTCTAGCATTTGTAGACTTGGAGAAAGCTTTGACAATGTTAACTGGAATACTTCCTTTCAAATTTTGAAGGTTGCGGGGTAAAATACAGGGAGCGAAAGGCTATTTACAATTTGTACAGAAACCAGATGGCAGTTATGAGTCAAGGGGCATGAAAGGGAAGCAGTGGTTGGGAAAGGAGTGAGACAGGCTTTGTAGCCTCTCCCCGATGTTATTCAATCTGTATATTGAGCAAGCAGTAAAGGAAACAAAAGAAAAATTCGTTGTAGGTATTAAAATTCATGGAGAAGAAGTAAAAACTTTGAGGTTCGCCGATGATATTGTAATTCTGTCAGACAGCAAAGGACTTGGAAGAGCAGTTGAACGGAATGGATAGTGTCTTGAAAGGAGGATATAAGATGAACATCAACAAATGGAAAATGATGATAATGGAATGTAGTCGAATTAAGTTGAGTGATGGCGAGGGAATTAGATTAGGAAATGACACTTAAAGTAGTAAAGGAGTTTTGCTATTTGGGGAGCAAAATAACTGATGATTGTCGTAGTAGAGAGGATATAAAATGTAGACTGGCAATGGCAAGGGAAGCGTTTCTGAAGAAGAGAAATTTAACATCGAGTATAGATTTGTCAGGAAGTCGTTTCTGAAAGTATTTGTATGGAGTGTAGCCATGTATGGAAGTGAAACGTGGACGATAAATAGTTTAAACAAGAAGAGAATAGAAGATTTCGAAGTCTGGTGCTACAGAAGAATGCTGAAGATTAGATGGGTAGATCACATAACTAATGAGGACGTATTGAACAGAATTGGGAAGAAGAGTTTGTGGCACAACTTGACTAGAAGAAGGAATCGGTTGGTAGGACATGTTCTGAGGCATAAAGGGATCACCAGTTTTACTGGAGGGCAGCGTGGAGGGTAAAAATTGTAGAGGGAAACAGAGATGGATACACTAACCAGATTCAGAAGGATGTAGACTGCAGTAGGTACTGGGAGATGAAGCTTGCACAGGATAGTGTAGCATGGAGAGCTGCGTCAAACCAGTCTCAGGACTGAAGACCATAACAACAATTTCTTATTATTTTAAAATTCGTAATCCAACAAAGAACTAAATATGGATAAAGTGTAGAAGCTTCGTCTTTTCTAGTATAACTCTTGAAGATACAGCTATTACATAGGCGCCAGTAAAGCTTTCAGCAAATGCATATTTTTCTAAACGACCTTCGTCCATACTGCTAGATTTGGATGCGTGTGCGCACATTATGAATTTGGTTTCGGCATTGTGCAGCTGCGCGCGGTTCTGGTGTTGGCTGTGGCGGCTGCCGCGACGGCGCAGTACGTGTCGCCGTACGCGGTGGGCTGGCACCGCTTCCCTGGCGTGCTTCCGCAGTACCTGTCCGGCAGCAGCCTCGACAACCGCCAGGGCGAGGTGGTGTCGCAGTACGACCTGGAGACGCGCGTGTCGCAGCTGCCTCCGGACCGCCAGCCCTTCTGGTACGTCAACAAGGAGGTGCTGGAGGCCATCAAGCACCAGCAGGTGCCCGTGCCCGCCACCACGCCCGCCGCCCGATTTCGCCGCGCAGTCCTGCGGCCTCTGCCCATTGCCTAAGGGGCAGCTTCCCGCGGAACCGTCGCAACGCGGATCTCCCCTCGACTTCTTCCTAGCCACTCTCTGTCAGTACACTAAGTGGCTACTGTATTTTTATCCTCAACGTAGTTTCCAATTCGTCATTTTAGTGATCAGATTTCTCGACGCACATTTCCTTGCTAGGTGACAAGTTCATTAATATATCTGACTGTCTGAAGAAACGAGATTTAAATCTTTATACAGTGATTATTAACACCATTGTACTCGAACTGTGTGCGTCAGTTGCGCAACATTTTCGTGCCTGCTACTATGCACTGGTTCCTTAGACCTTATCGCATCAAAATCTTTCTATTCGCGTCTCCTTAATGGTCCAGTGATGCGATTTAGTAGTTATGTTGAGGAGTTGGGGTTCGTAAAGATAAAATTATGTTTTAGGTGGACTTAGTGTCTGTCCAATTCCTTCAGATGCTTGCTTTGTATAACTTCTCGTTTCTTTTTCGAGATTTTTTCTGCTATCATTAAGAGCATAAATGTAAAAAGTCGAAATAAACCAATGAAGCATATTTTATTCGTTTCTTTCTGATTAACCGCTCCCTAATTAAAATTACTTTCCTTTCCATCTTCTTCCATTTGCCTGGAAAGCAAATACTATATAAATTGAGAGCAAGGGGGCTGAAAAAATTCAGTCTAATTCACCAACGGAATGTAACGGTGTATACTGTATTTGCTTGTGTGTTCACAATCTTTGGTTTCATATTTAATGTATAACTTTCATTTTTTACCAGCGTGCATATGACACAGCATATGTAAAAGCGGAAGAAATACACATAAAGTTTTGCATCACATCGGTTCCGGAACATTTACAGAAAACTGGAATAGAGATAAACATGAACATCATTTCCTCCCATTTTAATGCTCATGAAAACAACACACTGCATGTAGTACCACTATACAGCGAGACCTTCAGTGGTGGTGTGGTCTAGGTTGCTATACACGCAGATACCTCTGAGTAGCACGTCCTCTTGCACTGATGCATGCCTGTATTCGTCGTGGCATACTATCCACAAGTTCATCAAGGCATTATTGGTCCAGGTTGTCCCACTCCTCGCCGGCAATTCGGCGTAGATCCCTCAGAGTGGTTAGTGGGTCACATCGTCACTAAACAACCCTTTTCAATCTATGCCATGCATGTTCGATAGGGTTCATGTCTGGACAACATGCTGGCCACTCTAGTCGAGCGTTGTCGTAATCCTGAAAGAAGCACATTTACAAGATGTGCACGATGGGGGCGCGAATTGCCGTCCATGAAGAATACCTCACCGGTATGCTGCCGATATGGTTGCACTATCGGTCGGAGGATGGCATTCACGTATAATATAGCCGTTATGGCGCCTTCCATGGCCACCAGTGCCGTACCTCGGCCCCACATAATGCCACTCCAAAACAGGGAACCTCCACCTTGCTGCACTTGCTGGACAGCGTGTATAAGGCGGTCAGCCTGACCGGGTTGCCACCAAACACGTCTCTGACGATTGTCTGGTTGAAGGCATACGAGACACTAATCAGTGAAGAAAACGTGATGCCATTCCTGAGCGGTCCGTTAGGCATGTTGCTGGGCCCATCTGTACCGCGCTGCATGGTGTCGTGGTTGCAAAGATGGACCTCGCCATGGACGTCGGGAGCGAAGTTGCGCATCATGTAGCGTTTTGCGCGCAGTTTGAGTTGTAACACGACGTCGTGTGGCTGCACAAAAAGCATTATTCAACATGGTGGCGTTGCTATCAGGATTCCTCAGACCCATAATCCGCAGGTAGCGGTCATTCACTGCAGTAGTAGCCCTTGGGCGGCCTGAGCGAAGCAAGTTATCGACAGTTCTTGTCTCTCTGTATCTCCTCCATGTCCGAACAACATCGATTTGCTTCACTCAGAGACGCCTGGACACTTCCCTTGTTGAGAGCCCTTCCTGGCTGAAAGTAACAATGCGGATGCGATCGAACAGCGGTATTGACCGTCTAGGCACGGTTGAACTACAGACAACACGAGCCGTGTATCTCCTTTCCGGTGGAATGACTGGAACTGATCGGACCCCCTCCCCCCCTCCCCCCTCCCCCCCTCCCCCCCCTCTCCCCTGTCTAACACGCTGCTCATGCATGGTTGTTTACATCTGTGGGCGGATTTAGTGACATATTTGAGCAGTCAAAGGGACTGTCTGATATAATATCCACAGTCAACGTCTATCTTCCAGAGTTCTGGGAACCAGGGTGATGCAAAACTTTTTTCGTGTGTGTAACTTGAGCATTTAAAATAATAAATTTTATCCTGCGAATTCTAACTATTTTGTCACTAACAAACATTCTTTTGCAAGTAGCAACGTTCTGATGAATATGGCCATTCGTTGAACATTTCGGACATAAAAACGTTTTCTCTTCTTAAATCTGGTTGAATGACTTCCCTGTGGTACAACGTTTTCTTAGGTACTAAACATATTTAAACCTTTGCAAAATCTAACTCAAAAGCATGACACTGCGCCTTAACCCAACGCCACAAGGTTCCTTGAAGAGTGGCATAAGCTTACAGGTGGCGGGCCATTAGTGACTGCAACAACAGCATAAAAATTCCTATGTCCAATTTATTTTTACTGTTTCCTTGTTAGAGCTACAAAAAGCTAAATCACTGAATTTCTCAGAGATGTCTTCTATGTTGGCTACAAAAAAACTTCCATTTTTGAAGATTTGCATAGGCTGTAGATTAAATGAGTCGAATTTCTTGCACTTAGTTTCACATCTGTGTGTGGAACTTGCAAATGTGCAGGAAGCTGTTGTATTCTACTTCTAACGTTACTGAACGACGGTGTTGCTTTTCATGTACATTATTCCGACTTATTCTTTCAGATGAAACATGTCCACTGGGCTGCTTACAGCATTTATCCAGTATATTAAAAACTCTAGAAAGTAAATGTGATCTGCTGTTCAAGAATATTGTTGGCACAGCCCCTCCTGGAAACTGATCAGAAAGGCCATTACAGAAGACACATTCCATATACGATATAATGAAAATATCAAATGTTCAGTCCACTCGTATAGTAGCAAGGTGGCGGCGGCGGCGGCGGCGGCCCATACTCAGAAGAGCGTACGGGACGATGCGGGAGACCCGCACCGCCGTACTACGCAAGGTCCTAGCGAAGGTGGTTTGCCATTGCCTTTCTTCGACCGTGGTGGTGGTGGTGGTGGTGGTGGTGGTGGTGGTGGTGGTGGTGGCGGCGGCGGCGGCGGCGGCGGCGGCGGCGGCGACGACGACGACGAAACACCGTCATCTCGAGGCAGGAAAAACCCCTGACCCTGCCCGGAATCGAACCCGGGACCCCGTGCGCGGGAAGCGAAAACGCTACCGCAAGATAGTTAAGTGAAAATTCGGAGTTTTTTTTGTGACAGTTAAAGTATTCAGAGCAGTCATGCAGACCAGACGATAGAAGGAAAGACAAAAACTGTGCACTGCCAATGATGGGTAGAGGTGGCGGAGGGAGCTGAACATCACAAAACTGAAAGAACGGAAATTTTAAATATAAACCATGTTGCCGAAATAGATTAATGTTAAAAGTAGTACAGTAATGTCAAAAGTGAAGGATACTTACAACTGAATGTGTCACAGGAGTTACACCTTACCATATATGAATGGGAATCTCTCACTTGGCTCCAGAAAAATAGCAAAATTCTTGATGAGCCCATAAAGCACCCCAAGAAGTAACATTTTCTCGATCAGGTATGCATGTCAACGAGCAAACCTGGCCAAACAGCGCGCCGACCACAGCGTCGAGTGGGCTGAGGGATCAAGAAGAAAAGGCTGCAACCGGTCTAGCGATGGACCAACTCGAGCTTACGCCAAACAGAGTTAAGAGTTGAAAGTTTGCGTGAACAGTGTTCAGAGTCGAGACAAAAAATGAGACAACATTCAACGCAGATTAAGATTACCTTCAATTACCCAAACCGAGCGTCGCTGTTTCCCAATCAGTGGTTACACATATAGTGACAAGCGTGATGGATACTACACAGGGCGCAAGTTTTGGTCTTTCGGCTTGAAATTTTGAGGGTAGACTTGTGGAAAACCAGACATGCGGTATGGATTTTGTCAGGTACGGTTCAAATGGCTCTGAGCACTATGGGACTTAACCTCTGAGGTCATCAGTCCCCTAGAACTTAGAACTACTTAAACCTAACTAACCTAAGGACATCACACACATCCATGCCCGAGGCAGGATTTGAACCTGCGACCGTAGTGGTCGCGCGGTTCCAGACTGTAGCCCCTAGAACCGCTCGGCCACTTCGTCAGGTATCCGGCGAGCGAAACGTAGCCAGATAGATGGTCAAGATTATTACTGCACACTACACGCAGGCTGCAATTTTGGGACTTTTCGTTTGAAACTTTGAATGTGGACTTTCAAACTCACAGTATGTAGATTTTGACAGCCATTGGTCGGTCGTAAAATAACCAAATACCTCATCACGGGCGTTAATGGATGCCACATTATGGGCTGAAATTTGAAAATACTGACGAGACGCTTTGTATTTGCTGTAAGCCTTGGACGGTGATTGGGCCATCTTAAGGTAGCCTAATGCCTCGTCATGTCCGTGAATGGTTGCCGTGCTACAGGCCGAAATTGGAAAATACACTCAAGAGACAACCAGAATTGGCTGTAAGAATTTTGACGACGATCGGACGATCTTAAGGTAGCCAAATACCGAATATGAATTATGTAAAGTAGCTACTTCGTCAAAGTTTCCCTCAGTCACTTCGTCCTCTAAATTTAAATATACATTTCCGAGTTTCCATGATGCTGATGTTCTGTGTAAATCAATTTGTAAAAACATGTATAAGGCGCTTCACGAATTTCGTTCAAACAAAATAAACCAGGTGACAGGCCGTTCTGCAGGCGCACTGCACTCCGTTCAACTGGGGTTCGGTCGGCGCGCCGGCGGTAAATTCCAACCTCGGGCGAAACTTTCATAGATAGCGGCAACCGTCGCGCACCACTTTAATACAACTCCACATAACATCCTAACTCGCGTTGACTCAAAATCCCCTCAACTCGGATTAACCCGGTTTGATCATTAGAGTTGACCCACCTCTAAGCCGGGCGCCTCGAGAGTAAACCAGCCACCTTGTCAGACGTCAAGCAGTTTGCTGACGATACAATTTGCATTAAGTTAGATTCATGTTCTTAATTAGTGCGTCTACGCACTTCTCCAAAAAAAAGTGGAGAAACCACCTCATTCAGTACCACATCGGAACTGCCTTGATGCTCGTATCTTTTAATGGCCACACAGTGTTTGTCATTGCGCTGTTATGAGGTTGGGGTTGTTTGGGGGGAAAAGACGAGCAGTGGTTATGAAAACGGTAAGGGAAAGGATAATGATAATTGACATATAAATCGTGGAAGAAAGAGAAATATAAAGTGCAAGTCAGATTTACATATTGAAACTTGGAATGTGAAGCCACTGTGTCACCAAGGCGGCATGAGGTTGCTACTGGATCAAACAATAAAACTTTTCTACGAGAAGCTAGGTGGGGCCTGGAGGAGAACACTAAAAAAAGCAAGAAACAGACTTGTTCTATAGTTATAGTGAGGAGAAATTTGAGCTCAGTACAGGATTTATGGTACACCACCACAACCTTAAGCACCCTGTGATTGTTCTTGATTATTAGTCAAAGATTATCCATGCTCTGGATAAATGGTAAATATTGCTATATGCCAACTGAGGAATTTGAGGAAGGAAAAAACCTCTTTTATGAACTGCTGACTGTACATGCCACAATGTAAAAATAAATAATTGCTGGTGATCTAAATGCTCATTTGGGAAGGGAACACACATTTAAAACAGCAAAGACACGACAAGCAATGATAATGAACAAGGCTCATCTTATTTGTAGCATCACAACACGTGGTTGTGGGTTCCTCGGTGTACCCACACAGACTGAGCGAGGTGGTGCAGTGGTTAGCCCTCTGAATTCACATTCAGGAGGATAACAGTTCAAATCTACTTCTCGCCATCCAAATTTAGGTTTTCCATGACTTCTCTAAATTGCTTGAGGCATATATATGCCAGAATGGTCCCATTGAAAGAGTACAAGTTTCCTTCCCCATCCTTGAAACAATCTGAACTTGTGCTACATATCTAATGACCAGTGTCGACGGCATGTTGAACCATAACCTTCCTTCCTTCCTTCCTTCCTTCCTCCTTTGTTGTAAGTACAGTTAGTCACAAAATGGGAATTTTTTTAACCAGACTGACGTCTTGACTCATTCAAGACACAAGTCAAACTTCTTGCATGTGAGGAGCCAGAGAGACCCAAATATAGATCCAGACAACTTTTTGGTATGGTTTCAATTGGTGGATAGAATCTTCAATGCATCAAAAGGAATATGAACCTACAAACATAAGAAAATGTAAGAGCTCTATAATACCAGGAAAGATACTGCAGATCCCTGAAAGGGCTTAACTGTGCAACAATAGTGAAGATAAAGGGGAAATGATAAAGAATGCAGTGAATGTCTGCAAATGGAACACTGGGGACTGAAGCAAGTTCCACAAGATGTCCATGGTTTGATATTGAGTGTGACATAGCAAACAGAGGAAAGTAATGCAGAAGAATGTTACAGTCTAATTGTACAAGAGCAGTGATGGAAGTCTATAATGAAAAAGGACTGAAAAAGAGGATCCATCAACAAAGAAAGATGAAAGCAAATGTTGGAGAACTGGAGCTTCTGAGGAACTGGAATGAGGTGAGAGAATTTTATGAGCAGGTAAATTGCTGCCTGGGAATCCTTCAGTGCAAAAGGCAGCACGATAAATTCCTCAACTTTGAAACAATATTAACAGATCCCATGGATGTGCATGAATTAAACAACTTAGACAACAATCCTGGCCCATCAAACCTGGAAGAGAGGACATCTGCTTTGACGACACTGGACAAAACAATAGATCACCAGGAACATATATTTCAGCAGAAACAAAGTGGCAGTCAGTCAGAACAGATTCTTCTAAAGCTGGTCATTTCAGTATGTTGTTGAGGGAAGTAATTATTGCTCTCTATACAAGAAATAATACATTTTGGAGCGTGGCAACTAATGAGGAATTGCACTGCTAAACTTTTGGAAATAAAGTATCTTCCAACATAATATTTGACCTCCTTCCAGTTGTTCAGAGAGAGAGAGAGAGAGAGAGAGAGAGAGAGAGAGAGAGAGAGAGAGACTGCTTTACACCAACATCGATTTCTCCCAGAGAAATCAACAATAGATAAGCTCTTCCCCCTAAGTCAAATTTTAGAAAGGACAATTGAATTTGAATTTGGTGCATGTCACTTCTGCACCTACAAACTGGCATATGATAGTATAAACACAGCAACTGTACAATGGTTTGACTGAAGTGGGAACTGTTGGAAAATTGTTAAGGTTTCGGAGACTGACATGAATGAGAGGCAAATTAGTTTAATAATGGGATGGATAGTTTCTGAGCCACTTGAAATATAGGATGGTGTGTACGGCAAGGAGGTGCACTGCCACATCTCCTTCTGTAATGTTGCCTTGGAAGAGGTCATGAGGGACACAAACGTGCTAAGCTGGCAAATGATATTTTATAAATCACTGCAGATACTCGGCGGCGACATTTAGTTGCAAGAGCACGGATGACAATTTTTGAGAAGACTTTCATCACACTTGAGCAGGTCAGTAGCAACATGGGATGTAATACCCACCAAGAGAAAGCACACAAAGAGACTGTGCCACATTAAATAACATTGGGCAGTTATATTTTCAAGGGAGTTGAGCAGTTTAAATGTCTGCAATCAACAATCATCCACTCAAATGACACCTTTCATGAACTGACACAGAGAAATAACAGCCAATAGAGCCTTCCACTAAACTGTTCCCTTGTATCACCAAATTAAGTACAGTATTTACAACACACCCAAAAGACTAGTGCTTACTTATGCCTCAGATAGTCATGGAAAACCTACACAAAATGGATTTTAGGGGAGGGAAAGTTCAAGTGTTGGATTGTGATAACTGGCAGAATATTTTTGAAGAGACTAAGGTTCACAATGAACTGTAGAACCACAAGAGAAGATGAAGAAAAAGGGAATGGAAGACACACATTAATCTTGAATGGTCAGAAGAGTAATATAAAGTGCAAGTACAATTAAATTTAAGATTGTCCTTTTCAAATGTGTGCTCTGTTTCTTGCTTTTGTCAGGATCTGCTGCACCATGCCGAGGCTCCTCTCCACTTAGAAAGATGGGAAAGTTAAGAGCTACTTACTTCTTCCAGAAGAGGGCAGGCATTTTTCTCTATCAATCATAAATGTTCATAGCTAAAATGTTAAAGTGTGGTCTTCACAGTCACACTTAGTCAATCAACAGTTCTTGCAACCTATGCTGAAATTCTCCTGCATCTACTAGACAAGAATAGAGTATCCACGTTGGTATTTTAAGCGTATATAGATCACAAAACTTAGTTTGCATATCATCTTTTTCTTGTTTGAGGTTTGAGCAAAAAGCTTCTAATTAGGTGCTTGAAAGTTTCTCTCTGTCAACTAAATTTATTGTTCTGAAGATCCAGTTTGATAATGAAACTATCTCCCTGCAGCTTTGTACTGATACCACTGAATTTGTTGCATATATTTGAAAGCCAGGCAATGTCAAAATGAACTAGGTTTGTATCTCATGGGCTTGGATCAACCTGCTGAAAAAATTTATAATACTGTTGCAAAAAGTACATAAAAACACTACAAATCCTTTCTCCTGCTAGCCACTTCAGCTTGGTTTCTAGGGGAAGATGACAAAACTTATGGAAAAGATTGTTCTTCAAAGAATGAACTGTTACCATGTCAGTGACATTGACATAGTGAAGAGATTAATGCAATCTCTCACTTAATTTTTTAGCACTGAGATGCTGCCTATGGATAACAAAGTAGAGTACCATATTATTATGCATAAATTTTAAATGGGCTCTAAATTTGTGACACCAACCATGGCTGCAGATCCATCAGTTAAATATGCAAATATGTTTGCTAAGGGAATGTTTTTTTCTTTAACACAAAATCTTCTGATTTCTTTATAACAAAAAGGACTTTTCATGTGAGTGGCCAAATTTCTGCTAAGCAACAGTTCTCTGTTGCCTCATCATTCCAATTAACGAACCAGAGGTAAGCTAATGGCACGCTTCATTATCTATAGCTGTTGATTCATCAGCCTGCATTATGAAGTCTGATTCTTCAAGAAACTGAAACTTTTCTTACCTCTAAGGCCATCACTTCAATTACACAGGTCTGCGACATAAAAATTGTTTCAAATTTATTAAGTGATTCTTATTGTTTTCAATGCTGATTTTAGGAAAAATAGAGAGATTCCATCACATACAGTTATTTCACAAACTGCTTGTCTAGTTTTAGCTTTTTTCGATAGTTCAGCACTCTAGTGTGTCTGAATTTTGGTTTTTAGGTTCTCCATAAACTGTTATTTAGCCGTTTTCATACTAGATATATGTAAATGAAAAGTAATTATGAGAAACCAGCAGTATTTTCATGTCAGTGCCTGTCTGTCACGCTGCCCCTTCCCCTGCCATCACAAAGTAGTGAGCTGCTGCTATTGTCCTTCAGTTCACAGTACCTCTTCACTCTGTGCTGTTCATGTGTTGTTGTTACTGGTCCTTTAAAATAGACTGTTTTCTTGTGTTGTGAAGTTGTTTTATGGACAATGGTTACCAGAGGATGTATACTCACCAGATTGCTTCTGCTATATTTGTTGTAACTATATTGTTAAAAAGCAACAAAGAAACATGTCCGCTTTTGTTGTAAAAGTATACTTTGCCTATTTTGGTATAAAGTTAGGTGATCAACATAAGCCTTGAGCCCCACACAAAGTTTGTTCAGTGTTTGTTGAAGAACTGAGGAAATGGTTTCAACGTAAAAAGCAGTCCTTACATTTTGGAATACCAATGATTTGGAGGGAGCCCAAATGTCAGTGATGACTGCTATTTTTGTTATTGCAAAGTACAAGGTTTCAATTTGAAAAACAAAAAGATATTTCTTACCCTGACATTCAGCCATTCGCCCTCTTCCTCATGGACCTGAAGTACCAATACCCTCTCCTCCAGATTCTTTGGATGATATAGATGTTCACGAGCCATAGGCTCAGCAAGGTGATAGTGAAGACAGAGATTGCTACGATCCTGGCACAACCGATCCCATACCATTCTCACAATCTGAACTGAATGATTTAGTTAGAGACCTAGGCCCTTCTAAAGAATCGGCCAAGGTTTTAGGATCCAGATTGAAAGATAAACATACGTTGGCTCTGGGTACATCCTTTTCTTGGTATCGATCAAGGGAAAAGGGATTTGTATCTTTCTTCTCTTAAGAAGGTGACCTGGTGTTTTGCAGTGATGTCCCTGGACTTACGGCACATTTCAAAATAGAATATGCTCCTGATGAGTGGAGACTTTTTACTGACACTTCAAAAAGAAGCCCTGAAACAGTACTTCTACACAATGGTAATAAGTATGTTTCTATACCAGGTGGACACTCAGTTCACTTAAAAGAATGTTACGAAAACCTTGAACTGGTTTTAAGCAAACTCTGCTATTCAGACCACAAGTGGACAGTATGTGGTGGTTGAAATGCTGTCTGGTCAACAAAGTGGCTATATAAAGTTCCCTTGCTTTCTCTGTGAATGGTACAGTAGAGACAGAAAGCAACACTTCATAAAAGAAGCTTGGCCCTTGAGAAAAACCTTACAGGTAGGGGTTAAAAATCAAATATTTGAAAGCACTTCTTTCTCAGCCAATCTGAGACAACATCCTTTTGCACGAGTCGCTCATCCACTTCATGCAGCTGTACCGACTTCAAGACAGTTTGTCATATCCAGCCTTTTTAGTGTTGCAATTTTCACAAATATTTGTGTAGTTTTTGCATTGAGTGCATAAAATTAACCTTAATGGATACACTGGGCATAATCGATCTTGAGGTATAGGCCTCTATCTGGTCTGCTGCACTTCGTACAGCCACCACCAAGGCAAGAGGTAGGGGGGTGTTTGACGAGGGCACTACCATGAACAATTATGCTGCTGCCAATGAGATGCAAACATCCCCTCTCCAGGTGTACTCAAGTTTTGACGTTCATGTATTGGCCCCATTTTGTGTGTTTGCCTGTTGAATGACATTTATGGACTTTCATAGTGGCCAGTGATTTTGAAGAAGCACTAAGCAAATGATTTGAGTGCACCACAAAGTATTTTCCACTGGTGGAAACGAGGATAATTGTACAAACAATTTTCTCATACTAGTAAAAAAGTTATTTGCACTGCAGCAGTTTTCTATAATGGCACAAATTACTGCCACTGATCGGTTCATCAATTTTGTCATACCTGCTACCAGTAGTAATTAATCTCCCTTTCGTATCAAACAAAAATGTGGTCACATCTGCTGTTGGGGAAGTTAAACAGCCACTACAACTATGCAAAACTTTAATCCCTTAGGCATTTGGGAGGACGACAGTTCAATCCCGCATCCGGTCATCCTGATTTAGGTTTTCCGCGATTTCCCTAAATTTCTCCAGGCAAATGCTCACTCACTCACTCACTCACTCACTCACTCTGGCTGTTCTGCAACTCTTACTAGGATCTCACTGTGGTAATGAGCCTTGTTTTATTATTAATTTCCCTCCATACCATTAACAGCAAGGTCATCGGTCTCATCTGATTAGGGAAGGACGGGTAAGGAAGTCTGCCGTGCTCTTTCAGATGAACCATCTTAGATGGTTCATCTGAAAGAGCACGGCAGACTTCCTTACCCGTCCTTCCCTAATCAGATGAGACCGATGACCTTGCTGTTAATGGTATGGAGGGAAATTAATAATAAAACAAGGCTCATTACCACAGTGAGATCCTAGTAAGAGTTGCAGAACAGCCAGAGTGAGTGAGTGAGTGAGTGAGTGAGTGAGTGAGATACTTTGGTATCCTTACAGATGGAATGTGACTATGCAATAAACGTCTAGTAAAAAATTGTTGGTCACCATTAGGTCAACTATATACCCTGCACAGTTGTCAACAGTTATCAATATAACAACATAACTAAAACAATGTCCACTTGCAATTTAGATACTTATTAATCTTTATGGGTGCATTTGGCAATAAATCTACGATAAAGACAACTCGATTGAGAAATATAATAGAGCACTCTTAAATTGTATAGGTAACTAATGGTGTTACATTGCCATGTGGGAACAAACTGTAGCTGTAAAGTATTATGGACAGTCACAGCCACTTTACAGAATTTCTACTACAAAACAACACTTCAAAATGGTGAACAAAGCCAGTGGGCAGCCAAAACAATCCATAACCCCTAAAGAATAGGGAGCTCACAGAATGTGGGTGCTAAACATGTTGCATCAGTTCTATAGGAGACTGATACCATTAGTGACCTAATAGTTTTACAAAATACAAGTAACTAATAACCCTTTCCTATGGATGGTTGGGACGTTAATAAACATTTGTAGCAACCCCTGCTCACTGGTCGCTCCACGCTAAACAGTTGGCAATGTTTCGAACGGCCAACTATGTACTGCACTCTCCAGTGGCCACTCTCCTTGTGCACCCAATCGCTGATGCCCCATTAGCCATTTTCTCAGATGCCTCATCCCGTGCTGTTGGCGCTGTCTTACAACAGAATGTACATGCGTGCTGGCAACCATTGGGTTTCTTCTCCAAGATGATCACGGAGAAACAGTGCTCTTGGCCACCATTTTACACTGAACTGTTAGCAGCCTATGAGGCAGTCAGGTACTTCAGGTTCATGGTGGAACGGCATGTTTTCGCTATATACACAGCTCACCGGCCATTGACTTTCGTGTTTTCACAGCCACGGAATAACTATCCCCCAGTGCAAATCAACTATCTAAATTTTATTTTCCAGTTCACAACAGATATCCAGCATATAAGTGGTTCAAAAAACGTCACTGCTGATGGCTTGTCTAGAGTGGAAAGCATTTCCGCACCCGTGAATTTTGCCGAACTAGCTGCAGCACAAAATGTGAACGAAGAGTTAAAGGACTTGCTCAAAGGCAAGACAGCTTTGCACTTGCATCGCATACCACTGCCAGGTACTGAGGAGCTGCTATATTGTGACGAGTCAGCAGGTCGACAGCAGCCATACGTACCTGCCCCTCTATGACGAAGGGTGTTCGATTATCCACATGGACTCAGCCACCCAGGAATACGCGCAACGAGGGCACTAGTAATGCAGCGTTTTGTGTGGCCTGGTATACAGAAGGACTGCCATACATGGTCTCAGACCTGTGTTCCCTGCCAAAAGTGCAAAGTAACACGGCACGTACGAGCTCTGCTAGGAAGATTTGACATCCCAGAGGCTCGGTTCTCACACGTCCACCTGGACTTGGTAGGACCACTCCCAGTCGCCCATAACTACCGGTACTGCCTCACAGCAATAGACACGTATAGCAGGTGGCCAGAAGTATTTCCACTGGAAACACAGACAGCCGAGAATGTGGCACACGCCTTCACCAGTGGTTGGATTTCACGTTTTGGCTGGCCCCAACAAGTAACATCTGACCAGGGTCGGCAGTGGGAAGCGGACATCTTCCGTGCAATGGCCCAGTTGTATGGGATACACCTGACAAGGACTTCACTGCCCTCAGCCTCAAATGGCATTGTGGAGCATCTGCACCGTTTCTTGAAGGCTGCCATAATATGCCACATGACAGATTCGTGGGTTGACGCCTTCTCAGTAGTGCTATTGGGACTGAACAGTGCACTAAAAGAAGACCTAAAGGCATCTCCAGTGGAACTAGTGTATGGCGGACCCCTGCATCTATCAGGAGTGTTTTCCACACAACAAACTGGACCCCTGGAGTCTACGCGAGACTTCCTCACAGAACTCCACAGGCAAATTGAGGATATGTGACCAAGTGAAACTTCACAGCATGGAAAACAGGCTACCTTCGTGTTCAAAGATTTGGCAACGACGAAGCACATTTTCCTCCGACGTGGCCCACTTCGCAGGGCACTGGAACTGCCCTACAAAGGCCCGTACGCAGTCATGGGATGGAATGACAGAACCCTCACGCCGAAATGCAGGCCACCACTGGTCACAGGGCACCTGTTGAACCACAGCCGACGGCACAGCAATGTCGCACAGAGAAGTCCTGCCTGCCAGGAAACCAACCAGCTACCGGCCACCCAGACGCAGCGGTTACTCTGCAACACCAGCCAACCCACCAATGTCCAGCCATAACAGAAACCCGATACGGGCAAAAAGTGCTGTTCCGTTTCGACCCAGTGGACATTCACAGTTCAAGTCAGTAACATATTTCTTTCCTCCTTGCTTTTTTTTTTTCTCCCTTGTGTGGAAGTGGTGTAGCGATCCCAGCTTGCTGGTCACACCACACTCACCAGTCAGCAACGTCGCGAACGGCGAACACCAGAAGACCGTGCTCTCCAGTGGCCAGTCGGCCTCTACCTACTGCAGCGCGAGCATCAGTGTGTGCGGTTGTCGGAAACATGCTACATGTAGTAACAGTGTTAATACTGTTGTCGATCAGCTTGTATTGTAGACGATTGAGGAAATAAAGTATCAGTGCCTTAAAGTGAGGTGTACAGTTAATAAATACCTACACATTATTAGTACAGGCAAGTATGCTCGTCTTTCAAAAGCTGCAGCTACAGGAGAATGGAATCGATTACTAAATCACTGAAGTGTAAGGACTCGAATAGGTATGATGAAAGGTTAAGCATATTTATGAAGTGCAGTGCCATATGCTTGTTACCTGTGATATCAAGGGTTCCCAGAAATGACAGGTGATTCACCCCCCCCCCCCCCTTTTTTTTTTTTAGTGGGTGGTACAAGTGTCATTGTGAAAGACTTGGAATGTAATTTAAATGAATTAGCAAGCTAGATAATCAGAGCTCACATTCAACAGTAAACAAATTGATGCTTAACTACCACACAACGCAACCAGTTTCTAATGGGTAGAAGAGAATTTTTATTGTCATAAGGTGATCAATTGATCAGTTGTTTCAATTATTTTAAATAGCAGATGCTGCTACCTTCACTGTGAGAATAATCCCCACTGTATCTGACAATGAAATGTGAAAGCTTGTTTACTCTGCATAGTTTCACTCCATTATATACCACAGTATCAAATTTTTGAGCATCTCTGGGCATTCAAAAAGAATATTCTTCGCTTAGGAATGGGCTGTTGGAGCTGTCTGCTATATTGGTTTGTGAACTTTGTGGAGGTAAGTGTTTTGAATTCTAATTGCAATACTTGTACCCACACTCCCCCATAGAATTTGTGGCTAGCAACAAAACATGACAGTGTTGCAGGGAAAGATTAGCCAGCTTTAACATGAGGCCCAAGAAAGAGTTGTAGGAATTCAGACTGCATCCAAAACCTATGCACAGGCATACTGATAATTACACTATCTGATCACATGTATCCTGACACCCATGGGTGGAGTTTAATACCGTTCATTATTATGGGGTATGACGGCTTGATCTCTATTGGGGATGTTGTCAGATATGTGTCTGACTGCCTGTGGATGAATGGCAGCCCATTGTCCCTCAAGAGCTGAAACCAGAGAAAGTGGGGACTTCAGATCCTGGTGTCTTGTGTGAAGTGGATGCTCTCCCTCTCCCTCCCCCCTCCATGAATGTAAGTAGCTTTACAGTTTCTTTAATTTACACTGTAACAAAAGTTTTCAATTTTAATTAATTGTAGAGGGGTGCTTTGCAAAATTTCAATTATTATGAAGGTTGATTATACAGTTTTCAAGAACATTAATTAAATGTAAACTTTTATATGGAAAACATTTTTTTTATATATCACTATTTTTGAAGATATTCCCTCTAAACCTACGATGCCAAATTAACTTACAGGTTGTGTTTTATGCTTTAAAAGTGAAATTGGACACAAACAAAAAATACATACTGCTTTATTTTGCCCCTCTACATACCTGCCAAGTTTCATCAAGATCATTTATTTACACTCGGCAATGTCCCTTGTTAGTGTCTCAAGAAGAATTCTAACTGTCGTGAGGGCATTCATCTATACACACCAAAAAGATCACACGGGTTAGATTCCTTTGTAATGAAGAGCATTTCTTATGTACAAGAAGTAGATGGGGGAACAGATGTTACACATCAGTGTTGACAATTTTGAAGAAATACATGTGTCACTTTCATAAGGTACCCTGGTAGTGAGTCAGATGTGTTCAAAGAGAAAAAATTGGAATGTGAAATAACTTCATGAGGCCCTTAGCCACAGAAAATCACCAACCACTGCACTAAAAAAAAAAAAAAAAAAAAAAAAAAAACTACATTTGTGAACTGAGGATGAAGAGGAAATGGCAAAGTTGCTAGAAAAGGATACAGAGCTATTTGGTGCAGAGTATGTTACTTTCTTTGCCACTTACACAGGACCAGATTCCTACTAGGTATTCTGCACTACTTTATTAAAAACCATTCCACACCACCTCCAGAGAGTAGTGCAGAATTGTATCTGTTAGGAGCTCTATGGTGGCTTCATAGAAGAAAGTGGCAGAGATTGGGCCAGTCCCATTGTGATTGTCCTCAAAAAGGCACAGATGGAAGCAAAGCTTCATGGTTCTGTTACCATTACAAGCAGCTGAATCAGCACATGGATTTTTACCTTCTCCCAAGTATCATGGTGACGAAAATCTGACACAAAGTCATTATTTTATAACTATGGATCTGAACTAAGTTTGCTAAGGTCTGCACAGGTGACATTTCAGGACCTATTGGACGAGGCACAAAGGGAACAAATAAACAGGTTAGTGCAAGGGTTATTTATATATCAACTTATTTTCTTCCAAGAGTTTAAGGAGTGCATGGAACCAATTTAGAATGTACTGGAGCAATTTTGTGTTGTCTCTTACTCAAGAGTCCAGAAAAGTGTAATTTAGATTTCTGATTGAATGACTTTGCAACATTATTACCCATAATGAGCTCCAATTATACCCCTGGCTCATGCTAGCTGTGCAGGAGTTCCCTACACCTAAAACAGTGAAGGAGCTGCAATCCTTCCTGTGCATGGTTAATTATTATCTGTTAATGTCTGGTCCTTATGTATCTGGATTATCAAAAATCCTTCACGCAATGCTAGCAGTTTTATAGGGTGTGTTCCACACAAAGAAGCAAATGGCCAGGAACACCCAGTAACTTATGTCTCCATAAGGCTAAATAATGTGGAGAAAAATTGCACAACCTAGAACTGATGATACTATGCACACCATGGCAGGTGTACAGCTGTATACTGGCAAGCTTGCACAAGCAAGTTTCTAGACAGGTATACACCTTAATAATGGTCAGTTGGGGGGGGGGGGGGGGGGGGGGGGCGAGCAGTGAACTACTGATCAGAGAAACAGGTGGGAGACTCCTGATCCTACAGGGAATAGTACTTTAATACCTTGCACCCAGTGAGCAGAACTTACTAATTACAAAGCAACTGGGTAAGATGTTTATGAACCATTCACTTTAGCTAAACCATATCTTCCTTTTGAAATTCTGCCACCCATTAACCTCACCTATAAGTAGAACCATGGACTTAATCTCAAAAGCCTCTCTGAATTAATCCATCATCACTCAGTGAAATATTATCAGGAAATGGGTACCTTCTAGTCAGCTGCTGTAACAGTTGATCATATGTAATCCCTTCCAGAGTCTACGAAGACTACAGCATAACCACAGTGATTCACATGTGAGTAAATTCAAGTGGCCCACCAGACTGTTACACTGAATATGTCCATTTCATTTCCTAAAACTGAATCAGAGATTGATGCAAA
The DNA here is from genome assembly GCF_023864345.2 of Schistocerca serialis cubense. NCBI lineage: Eukaryota > Metazoa > Arthropoda > Insecta > Orthoptera > Acrididae > Schistocerca > Schistocerca serialis. The sequence goes on along the minus strand of NC_064640.1, from coordinate 343,662,143 downwards.
AATTGGACACGAGACAGTAATGAGGGTCAAACCTGAGCCAAAGGCTGAACAGTCTTGTGTGCTATTATCTACACTACGAGAACAACTAACACTAATTTACCTGGCAGGCCACCTCAAATTTGTGTGTACAATGGCCTGATTGGCTAACTTCAAAGCTAATTTACTCAGAAACGGGAACTTACCAAAGTTTGTTCTTAACAATTATTTCTCAGCACAACCAACCCTGCAACACCCTTAGAAGCTTTTCAGACTGTTCCTGACCACCCTGTATAGCTTTCCCTGCCACAGTATGCACTATATTCTTGTCAGGTTTGCTGCTTGCCAGTGGATTCAACTAAATATACTCCATGATCCATATGGGCACCAGCCTTAGAATATTGTCTCTGTCAGATGCCACAGCATAATTTGCTTTCAGAGCAGCTTTGTCATACCCTCATGCACTGGTCAGTCAGTTACAAAGTAAGAATAATGGCTGAGCAGTATTAGTACTGTGCTGGCCTCTTCATATTAGTATTAACTGTAATTTATTTTGAAGTGTTTCGTACTGCACTATGGATAGTTGTCACTTTACAGATTTTAAATATCTCGAGTACATTATGTTTGACTGAAGAATGCTCATCTGTCAGCACTACTTGCCAAAACAGTAGACTGTACCTCATTTGCTAAGCCTCCAAACATCCTAATCCTACAAATTTATAAAATAAAAGAACAATTACTTGAACCGATTTTTTCTGCAAGATAAAAGTTAGCAAAATGCAACGTGCAGATAGTAATAACTGCTGAGCCATGCGATATTTATAATTTGCCATACTTGTGAAAATTCAAGTTTAACTGTTAAACAGTACTGTCAGTGTAATTGACTTAATCTAGAAGAATGGTGATCTAGTATCATGCAAAATAAATATTGAATTTCATGACACTGCTGCTAAATGTAGAACATGTCACACTTTGAATTAAATGCACTTTAACTAATATTTTATTTTAGATGTATAAAATGAAAGTTTTGCATAGCACGTGTATCCACTTACTCAAAGCATCAATACACTGACTCGTTATGCTGTTTTTGAATGTGCCCATCAGCTGCACAGGAAGTGAATGCCATTTTTCTTGCAAAGCTGCTCTCAGTATAATAAAAAAAAAATTATAATACCCTGAACATACCTTAACAGAATTTCCTATGGATATCCAGTTCATCAATGAGGGTGCTGATTTTTTGCTGTTCAAAATATTCAACTACAAGACTAGTTCTATGCACACAAATGTATCGTGTGAGATGAAAATAATACCTACTAAAATATAAGGCATAAACAATTATGTCATATCTATGGGTCACTTCACTGATACTGACATGTGCAAACACATGGCAAGCAGCACATCCAATTAAATATATGTAACCTCACAGACGCTACCTCATCCAGAAGCATATATTTGCAGGTTATTTAATGGATGATAATGGTTATTTTGCTAGCAAAACTGGAACTTCTATCAAGATAGTACGTCCCTGTTGATCTGTAGTCCAGTGTACATGCAAGTTCAGTGTAACTGCTCCCTCATACAACTTGTGGTACATCTCTAAATTATTTAATCTTTACGACTTGTTCACTGTTGGATTTTTATCCTACACACAACTGAACGAGAGAGAGAGAGAGAGAGAGAGAGAGAATGGGGGGGGGGGGGGGGGGGGGGGGGGGGGGAAGAGTATATAAAAGATCAAAATTTCTGAGTAAAAAAGTTACTTTATTAATATTAACTATAAAAAAGAACTAGCTACATCTCTAGCTGCTTAACTTTAATGTAACTGTTTAAGTCTCATATATAAGGCATTCCATAAGTACTGCAAGTCTTTTATAAAATAAGAAAAATTAACATACAATAAAAATTTTAAAACTGAAATAAATACAATTTTTTATTAATAAATTTTTTACTAAAATGAAACATCAATTGTAAAAACATACACTTTTAACAGCGTTCTCATAGATTTAATAATTTGTGAATGATTTATGTTTCAGGATAATTATTTCCTTAAATACAAATATTTGTATATTGTACAAACTTAATGTATGAGTTACAAACATACAACAGATAGCTTAAGATTAGATGAAGTTCAATATCCAGGTCTCTTGCAACTTAGTGACAATTCATTTGAAATCTCTGGTAAAGGCTGAACATAGAACTTCTGAAAAACATGGAAATGTGTGTATGTGGGAAAAATTCTACATTTATTTATCTATCAAATGCAGTCTTATAGAAAAGAACTTTATCAAAATGGAACTGTTTACCAAATGTTTCAAGCTACTACTAATAATGCTATACAAAAATTGGTAGTCCTTTATATCAGTTCAGCACACTGTTTAAAATGACCTAAAGCATTTCATTATTTATGATTAATACAGAACACAATTTTAAATGCAGCACTGACATTTATCTCAGTCTTTCATTTTATGGTTTGACATAGGTTACAAAAATATGTTAAGTGGGTTTGTCACCTCTATAAAACCTGTAAAACTATAAGTAATTTCCCAAGTATCAAACACCGAGGCAACTAGCCACCAGCACAACTGCTAGCTTGTAAGATAATCAAGTTTTTGGTCCTTTCTCAAATTCAATCTTATGACATAATTTTGCTTTAGTTAACTAATATTTTGTGAATACCAAAGAATTTTTTCCACTGCTGAATACTACACAAATATTTGTGAAGACCATACACAGAATAAAGCAAGGCTCCCAAAACCTTGATGTTTAATTTCAACAGAGCCAGTAGGAACCTGAAAAGGACTTGCTACAGTCAATAATTGTGACACACTTATGGAAAGCATTTCCATGTCACAATGAGTTTAACAAGGGTGACTGTTTTACAAGCCAAATTTCTCTCCCCCACATATTCACAGCCCAACATGTCTTGTTGGGTAACCAATTTCTTTCTTCACTATTGCACAGATTTTCTATCATCATTCGAACAGGATCTCTCACAACTAATATACACTAAGGCACTTTCTCATTCAAACTGCTTTATGGGGAAAAAGGTATGCTACTGTAACTTCAGTGTGTTACAACCTCTTTCATAGTTAACTGAAACTATGCAGAAAATGCAAAACAATTATTTAAATTCAAGTAATGGCAGTTTTCTTCCAACATCCTGACTGTGTATCCATGGACTTGATTCAGCTAGTCATCCCATTATGGAAATTATGGCCAGGATTGATTATAATCATAACTGTCAACTTTTTAACATAAGACAGAGAGAACTTTAAAAAGTAATAATGCTGACAAAGTTTTCTGTTACTAACTTATGTTGTTAAATGTGGACAGTGTCACACTACCTACATTTAGGGTATAGTAATTGACAGTAGTAATTATCACCGTTTCACGACTTGTCTAGTTGGTGAATCACTCACCCACTTTAGTGGAGTAGTAGTAGTAGTTGCAGTAATAATAGTAGTAGTAATAATAATAATAATAATAATAATAACAGACAACAAGTAAACTTGAAAATCTTGTTTTTTTTCCTGACCATGAGAGTTTATTGTCTTAAGCTCAGGATATTCTGTTAAATCATCATCGTGGCACTCCAAGATAGATGCAAGTTATTAAACAGGGTAGCAGATATTTTGAATCCCTGAAGATAAATGACTGAAAATTTCATCTACACTTTGGGAAAGATGATCGAAAAAGTGGAACGGGCTTTTAATGTGGGACCATTGGTTACTGCAGGATTCCAGTTTCCTGTCAAAAATACTGAAACAGTGTTAACAGACTGGGATGGGGGGGACAACACGTTCCAAACAAAGCTCAGACATACTGTTACAATTTTGCTATTGGGAAATGATGTGAGGTCAACATTTCAAAGCTACAAACTGTTAAGTTGAGAAACTAGACTGTAATACTTTCATATGCTACTCACTGAATAATTACAGCATGAAAAAATGAGTATATCAACAAATTTTCTTCATACAATTGCAAACTGATTCCAAATGCATGATGTGGAATTTCATTAATGTTATCTGTCCCTTAATCATAAGGAAGTTAAATGACTTATGAATATTTGAGTTTATATCTCTACAGAAACTTTCAGAGAAATACTGTTCATCATCCATTTCGTATACTCTTCAATCTCGACAATTAATTTAACAATTTTTTAGCAGTCGGTGCTTTACAATAATAAATCTCAAGAGTGTTTCTATAGTTTCAAGCTTTGCAGGACATTACAGATTATAGAAACAATCAAGAATGATTCAACCTAAAAAGTAAACACATGGCATATGTTTATGGTCACCAATGGAGCATGAGATGACCACAGTTACATTGATTATTATACTTTCTCCTGAAAGTAATTAGTGTGTAAATAATAGCTGTAAGTAAAACAGTCGAAGTCTATGGAACTTTCAGGAAAGAAGTGGCGTGAATCAAAAAAGTGCCACCTCACACACACTGCTCACAACTCTGACATGATTACAACAAAATTAATTTGAGCAGTAGAATTAAAAATGCAAGAGAAATTGATGAGGAAGCTCATTGTGAAATGACAATCAGGTAAAATTCAACAAAGAAGTTGTATCATGACAGTAAAGAGAAATATGAAAAACTATTTTTTATAGCAATAAAAGTCAAGAAAACAGCAAATTGAAATGAGAATACAGTCAGAGCCAGGAGTACTTAAAGTTGAAAAACTTACAGGATCTCATCTACAGCAAACATTTTTGAAAGACTACATTACAATATCGAAGTAATCTAGTGTCTATATATGTTGCATACATCATTGATATTTTACACAGTACACTGAGATAAAGGGTGAATCATTACTATCAAATTCCTTAGCAGCTGAAAGCAAAACAGTGGGAAATCAATAAAGGAGAAGGAGCAGCAGCGTGAGGAGGAGGAGGAGGAGGAGGAGGAGGAGGAGGAGAAGTCGATGGTAGTACCATTACTACTATTTTGACTGACCACATTTCAGGAAAACTGTGGACGTATCATCAAAGTGGACAGAAACAGAAGAGAGACACTACAATACAAATCTGTAATTAATATGCGAAATCAACGTAAAAGTGATTTTTGTCTTGTATTTTCATCCTCTTCCACGTGAGTACATAAAATAATTTTTCTTCATTAGCGACACTTTCACATAATAATCTTAAGCTCAGTGTAAATTTTGGTAACACAGACATTTCATAATTAGTTTAAAATAATATTATTGACAGTCATATATGTATATACTGATGTTAAAACCATCAGATACAAATTGTGCCCTTTAACAATAGAAACATATAATCACATACATTGCCTTGGTAAACTACATAAATGGAATGTCATGGACAAAATTGTCTAATTTATGTATTAGTCAATGAACAACTTTCTTTATACATCAAAATATAGATGTTAATATGGTTACTAGCCCTCACTTGGCACAGCAGGCATCATTTTATACATTGTATGGTACTGTATGGAAACGATATAAAGACAGATTTACCATCAAATGAATAAAAATGCATTTTTGTGGACAAATGATAGTTTTGAAAGCTATATTCAGGTAAGCATCCCGCCAAAAATTATGAAGAGAATATAGCAATGTCTGAAATGTTTTGTGGTAAGTTTATGGAATAGATTACCACATTATACTTTATTTCACAGCATTTCAGTCCTGTAAATACAATGCCTCTTGGCCAAGGTGGTCTAATAGGTACAGTACTAGACTCCGACCCTGGGTGTCCTGGGTTCAATCCTCGATAGGATGGGGGATTTTTCTTTGTTACAGTCTTTTCAAGATGCCCCCACATCTATTCGCCTGCTATAGAACAAGTACTGGGGATCTTTCCAGGGGAGGCGAGGGGAGGGGAGGGGGGCTGGGTTAAGATGGAGAGGGTGATGAGTCCACTGCCCTCCCCCTCCTAGTGCCATGCTGAAGAAAGCCTGTACAACACCAACAGTCAGGCCAATGGCTCAGTCATGGGCTGGTGCCACACACTATCTTAAAAATATACAATCCCCCAACTCGCAATACAAGAAACCCAGCATCACACGTTCAGTTTCACTTTTGGATATACTGGGGCTATCTGATTACATTGAAGGAGTGACCCTTTACAATGGCTGTGTATAAAATATATTACAAGTGTGTCTTCTGCCCATTCAAAATATGGATAAAGTGAGAATATGTTCACATTACCACTCAATAATGCTGACAAAAATGTTCTCTCACATAAGACAAAGAGTAAGACCACTAGTAAAGAACTCTCCCATTATTCTCTGTTATCTGTTATGAGGACTTTAATGTCTAAATTTCCTCCCCACCTCTCATCCTGTAAGAACAAAATTACATTTTTATAAAAAATTTGATGAATATTTTACATTATCACTGTATCATCCTTTTACTGAGACACACACATACACACAAATACTTTTTCAAAGATGACATTACAAGTGTTTGTATACAATATGGAATGAAATATAAACTACTTTACAACCATTCAAAAATAAAACTTTAGGTACTTTTACAATCACAAAATTCACTTACAAGCGCCTACTGATAGCTATAAACTTATGAATCTTGTTTAACATCCATGTTTGGGATGTAATCCATAGCCATAAGGCAAGCAAAAACAGTCATTATCATTTTTGGCTTCACTTCAGTAATGTCTTCTGGAAGCGCATACACTCTCGCTCCTGTCTTCCTCGCCATAGAAATAGCATATTTCGCATTTGCCAAGTTGTCCTGAAAATAAATGTGTGTACACAATTACAAATGTCGATCACAATGCACAAACTAATAATTAATAACATGTACCAAATCATCCACAAAAAATGAACTAAGTACAAAATTTACAAAACATCATGTAAGAATGCAATGTAGAGAAAAAACAAAAGTTGTTTTCAAAAATAATAGGAAACCCAACGTTTTTGGGAACAGAATCACAAGGAGGAAATTATTGCACAGAATAAAGTTGGCCTACAAAACACATGGCAGTGTTATGTATCCATCAGTGCAAGTACACACATATGGACAATGCAGATAAACAGACCCATAAGAATTCCACTGAAGGAAGATTACTGATCATAATTAGTTTTAAGTTTTTATCTAAAGATTCACAACTATGTAATACACACTAACTTCTTCTATGTGCATACTTAGGCACAGGTAACAGGACCAATTGTTTTGACGGCTCAACGTCCTACACTAGCGACCATGCAGTTTCGTATTATAAGGCATTACAAGCATTTTAGCTGGTGCCACAAGTCCACCAATAATATGGAAGGAAAACACACACAAAAAAAGAATTGCCAATTTTACTGACCTCTCCAGGGCAACTGGGTCTCTCAAGGCGGTTGGACGCCATTTAAATAAAAAAGAAAGGGGAAAAAAAACCATAGTTGACCTCATTTATAAAACTGGTAACTGTGACTCTGGTTGACTAGTCTCTAAATGGGCTAATGAGAAGCATCTATCACTGTACTGCACTGGTATTTCATCAGTCGGTTTAAACTGACCCAACTTTCACACATTTCAAAGTATGCTATCTAGTTGCCTCTTAGGTGCTTCTGATGTGGTGCACTGCCATGAAATTCACACAGGCTGCTCTGAATGTGCAGCACTTATTGTGCACCTGCAGTCATTTCAGCCAATGCATTCAAATTTTACCTTAATTCTTTGTACCCACTGACACACACAACTGTTTATATATTCCCAATTATGTTACAATTATCAAAGATATATTTTACTTTATTTCTGTATCACACTCCATATGTTATTCTCAGACGCTCCATCTCTAATTAATTTATTGTGATTGTCAATTTAATTTACAATTTCCATATACTCTGATGCTTTACTATATGTAAATCTTCTCTTACGCAGAGTGCAATTTTTAATACTTAAATACGTAATTATATGAATTACAAATACCAGTATCGCACAATTTCATTTTGTTCATACTGCCCTCCTCCCACTGCTGGTTTGCATAGGCAGTAATTCAGGCAAAAGCCATTACATTTCTGACATGTTAATGTCAGTGTCTGTGCCTCCTTCAAGGTCTTTGTGGATTTATCTTTCAACAACGCAACAAGACAATCATGGCAGGTCAGAACAGCATGGGCGACATGTGAAGCAAATCATTATCTAGAAACACGTTTTCCTTATAACATAAAATGCAATGAAGTAAAATATGGTGCACAGACACTGATACACCACAAACAATGTACATTGGTGGATCCTCTCAGCACAGGAGGTGCCCACGTGTCAGTGGATAGTGTCCTAATTTCAGTCATGTCAAAGCCACTTTTTTTGTTTCTGTTAATATGGAAACACTGTTGCTGCCACCAGCCTGAATTTGTTATTTTGTTCGTTGGTTAGTTTAAAGGCGGGAGAAGGGACCAAACTACGAGGTTATCGGTCCCTTGTTCCTAATAAAACAATGCCACGAGCATGAGAATAAAACGAATAAAATGGATAAAACATATAACACGAAATGAAAAGAAAGGAAAAGCCCCAAGAATGAACGGAAGGCAACGAACACTAAAAGGAACAAAAAAGAACAAGAAAACAACAGAGATACTAGAAACAGAAGAGAGTAAAACATGAAAGCAGATTACAGTGGCTGGCCAACCACGAGAATAAAAAGGGAAAGCCAGCTACTCTTGAACACATTAAAACCTCCACCCTAAAAGCACTAGGGTGGAGGACACAGAGAGACAAAAAACATGCGCTAAAACCTACATAGAAGTATAAAAACCCACTCTCATGGATAAAACGTAAAACTAAAGCTGTTGTGGAGGCATTGTGGCCCAACACTGAAAGCAGAGTGCTGAGAAGTTAACAGTCTGCTGCAGAGCGGCTAAAAGTGGGCAGCCCAGCAAGAGGTGGATGAGTGTCATTTGGGAGCCACAGGGACACTGAGGTGGGTCCTCATGACAGAGCAGGTAACCATGCATTAGCCATGTATGGCCAAGGCGTAGCCGGCAGAGGACAACTGATTCCCTGCAAGATGCCTGCATGGAAGACTTCCACACATTCTTAGTCTCCTTAATGACACGCAATTCGTTGTGCGTGCTGTTATGCCATTCCGTCTCCCAAAGCCAGAAAACCTGTGGTGTAAGACAGAACGCAGGTCAGCTTCGGAGATGCCCATCTCCAGAAGCAGTTTCCGCGTCACCTGTTTGGCCAGCCTGTCATCAAGTTCATTGCCAGGGATTCCGAAGTGTCCTGGGGTCCACACTAACACCACGGAACGATGGGACTGTTCCGGGGCACAGATGGACTTCTGGATGTTTGCTACCAGAGGGTGGTGCGGGTAGCACTGGTTGACAGGAGAAATGACTCGCCAGGGCATGAGCGGTAATCAAGAGCATGAGATATGGCCGCCAGCTTTGCAGTGAAAACACTGCAGCCAACTAGCAAGGAGTGCTGCTCAATACGTCCTCCATGAACATATGCAAAGCCTACGTGACCATCAGCCATTGAGCCGTCAGCGTAAACCACTTCAGAGCCCCGGAATATGTGTCAAGAATCAAGAGGAAGTGACAGTGCAGCGGTGGGGTTAACGGACTCCTTAGGGCCATGCAAAAGGTCCAGACGAAGCTGCGGCCGAGGCGTACACCATGGAGGCGTACGTGAACGGGCCACAAGTAGAGGTGGTAAATGGAAGGACTCCAGTTCACAGAGAAGGGACCGCAAGCGAACCGCAATCCTTAGCCCCGATCTGGGCCGCATATGCGGGTGATGGACTCCCGTGGGCGGGAAAGGGAGACGGTAATTCGGATGCTAAGGGGAACTACAAATGTGTGCTGTTTACCTGGCGAGCAGTTGCGCACGTCTGATCTGCAGTGAAAGGACACTAGCCTCCACCAGTACGCTGGTCACCAGACATGTCCTAAAAGCTCCTGTCGCTAATCGAATTCCACAGTGGTGCACAGGGTCGAGTAAATGCAATGCTGAAGGCAAGGGCTCTGTAGAGCTACAGCAGCGTACAGCGAGCTGCACCCTAATTGGTGTTGCTCAGGCAACGGAGGGCACCAAGGTGCTACCAGCACTTCTGCTTAAGCTGAAGAAGATGAGGGAGCCAAGTCAATCGAGCATCGAAAACTTGTCCTAGGAATTGATGTGTCTCCACTACAGTGAGTGGATCATCATTAAGGTAAAGTGCGGGTTCCAGATGAACGGTACGACGCCGACAGAAGTGCACGACACACGACTTTGCGGCTGAGAACTGGAAGCCGTGGGCTAAAGCCCATGACTGCACCTTGTGGATGGCTCTCTGGAGGCACTGCTCAGCAAGAACAGTACTGGAGCAGCAGAATGAAATGCTTAAGTCATCTGCATACAGAGAAGGTGAGACAGAGGGCCCCACAGCTGCTGATAGACCGTTAATGACCACTAAACATAGAGAGAGACTCAATAGAGAGCCTCTCACTGACACACAATTCTTCCTCAAAATGTGGTAATGGCACCCAGGGGACAGCACAGGATAGCACATTACTTTCCTTGCAAGACTCTCATGGTGAGGGGTCTCACTGCTTATTTCTCTGGATTCCTAAATTGCCCAGTATCCACCAGAAAGATACTTCTGCCTCTTGCTGTTACAGTGTATGAGGTTTGTCTTTAATGTTTTGGGCCATTCTGTAACCTGGGTACATTTGCTGAAGGGTCTGTAGGGCTCTTACAAAATCTGAGCAGACAAGAATATTCCATTACATCTGCTCTAGTACTTTTAGGATTACACAGAACTCTGTGATAAAGTCTGTAAATTTTTCAGGAACTCTAATCCTTAAAGACAGTGTCAGCAGAAACTACTGAGCAGCCCTTATTAGACCAAGCAAGTGTAAAACGGTTAAATTTTTGTACGAGAATTCTGGTACTTTGCCAACTTTAAACAGTTAACATCATTACTAACAAGGGAAGATACTTGTTACAACCTTGCATTAATAATTCCGGCTGGCACACCATGCTCTGTGAGCTGCTCCTTCACTTTAATCCTAGATGGTCTTAGTGTTGTTCTGTTATGTACATACACGTGACAGTAGCACAAGATGATTTGAGGCTGGAGACATTGCGATTGCCTGGACTTTACATGCATGTCCCACAATGAGGAATTTCTGCTGGATGGTTAAAGAGGTTTGTTTCTCCAGCCTTAGCACAGATTCTGAGTGTATGGTTTGTTCTGAAGACATATTACCAATATAATACCCTTACAGTAAACAGTCCAAGGTCTTTATATAGGATGGTCATGCATAGCCACTATGAGCAGAACCTAGTCCAGCCACAGCCGAAGAAAGGTTCTGTTAATAATAACAAATTGTTCATAGTCTTTAGATGCTTCAGGTGTGGCAGCATGGCAAGGTTTTCCCCTCCCCTTCTTCCACTCCCCCCCCCCTTTTAATCGAAGTTGAGGTTTAGGAACTTGAAGTACAAGTAAATTAAAAACATGATGTAAATGATAGAATTTCACACACACGCTCCCTCACCCAAGTAAATTGAAGCCTTTTGTTTTATTCTTCTTAAAATTGTTCACAAAGAGAGAGAACAGCAGACAATAATGTTAAGGACTACTGAAAAAGGTTCAACTTAACACACTTCACTGATAAGACACCATTCTCTTACGTATCAGCCTGAGTGCATAAGAGCACTGCATCCACCTTACATGCACAGACACTCAATCTCATCAGACGTTTTCCACATGGCTCAGGTTCACATCACCTTACTTGTCTTCACAGGGGTGAGCACTTCCAGACTGCAACCCAACAGGCACGTGCCATCCAGGCAAGCCACTGCATGGTGTATGGCAGAGGATACCCCATACCACTACTAGTAATTTCCCTTCCTGTTCCACTTGCAAATAGAGCTAGGAAGAAATGACTGTCTATATGCTTCCATATGAGCTCTAATCTCTCTAATCTGATCTTCACAGTCCTTATGCGAAATGTACATTGGCAGCAGTAGCATCGTTCTGCAGTCAGCCTCAAGTGTCAGTTTTCTAAATTTTCTCAACAGTGCTCCTTGGAAAAGAACATCACCTTCCTTCCATTGATTCCCACTTGGGCTCCTGAAGAATCTCCATAATAGCTGCATGTTGTTCAAATCTACTGGTAACAAATCTAGCAGCCCGAATTGCTTTAATTTGACCTGGGCAAATCCCAAACACTTTAACAGTACTCAAGAACAAGTCACACTAGTGTCCTATACGCAGTCTCCTTTACAGATGAACCACGCTTTCCTAAAATTCCCCCAATAAACTTAAGTCGATCATTTGCCTTCCCTACCACAATCCTTACATGCTCATTCCATTTAATATTGCTTTGCAACATTATACCTAGATATTTAATTGATGTTACTGTGTCAAGCAGCACAATACTAATGCTGCATTCGAACATTAGGCGCTTGTTTTTCCTATTCATCTGTATTAACTTATGTTTTTCTACATCTAGAGCTAGCTGCCATTCACCACACAAACTAGAAATTTTTTCCAAGTCATCCTCTATCATCCTACACTCATTCAACGATGCCACATTCCATACACCACATCACCATCCATAAAGAGTTACAGATTACTGCTTACCCTGTCCGCCAGATAATTTACGTACATAGAAAATAACAGTGGTCCTATCACGCTTCCTTGAGCCACTCATGATGATGCCTTTGTCTGTGATGAACACTAACCGTCAAGTACAGCATACTGGGTTCTATTACTTAAGAAGTCTTCAAGCCACTCGCGTACCTGGAACTACTCCATACATTTTTACCATTATTAACAGTCAGTGGTGTAACACCATGTTAAATACTTTATGGAAATCTACAGATATGGAATTCGCCTGTTCTCCTTCATCCATGGTTCGCAGCAGCTCACGTGAGAAAAGGGCAAGCTGAGTTTTGCATGAGCGATGCTTTCTAAAATGCTGCTGATTTGTGGACAGAAGCCTTTCCTTCTCAAGCAAATTTATTATGTTCAATCAGAGAATATATACAAGGATTCTGCAGCAAACCCATATTAAAAGATATTGGTCTGTAATTCTTTGGTTATGTTCTTTTCCCCTAATATACACAGGAACCACCTTGATTTTTTTTCCTATCACTAGGGACTTTGCACTGGGCGAGAGATTGAAGATAAATGAAAGCAAAGTAAGGGACCAATGCTCTAGAGTACTGAACTGAGATTCCATCCAGACCTGTTGACTTATTTGTTTTCATCTTTCAGTTGTTTCTCTACACCAGCGGTGCTTATTACTATGCCCTCCATATGAGTAGTAGTAGATGGGTTTTTTGGGCGCATGACAGCAAGGTCTTCAGCGCCCGTTCAGTAACATAGTGAGGCGGGTGTCAAGAAAAGAAAAAAACTCAGAACATTTATATAAAACGGAACATAAAACACGGGGAACAATCATTGAAAAATATGTGCTCACCCACACTGAAGCGTGGGATGAAGCAGGGCATCAGCAGTAAAACATGGACAACACAGGAAGAGAATGGTAGAGGGAGCTAAAACAATGTAGCAGATGGAAGTGGCTGGCTGACCGCAAGGAAAAAAGGGAGGAGTCAGCCACTCTGCAATACACTAAAACCTCCAGCCTAAAAGTTTAGGCCAGAGTCGAGACACATCACAAAACTTAAAAACCCTAGACACACACGTCTCATCGTTAGCTAAAACACAAGGCAGATCCCCATCAACTTGTGCTTCTGCCCTTGCATCACGGTATAAAATGCAGTCTGTTAAAATGTGCCGGACAGAGATGTGCACACCACAAGCATCACAAAACGGAGGATTCTCCCACTGTAATAAATAGCTATGTGTGAGAGGACAGCACCCGATCCAAAGACGTGTGAGGGCTACCTCTTCCCGCCTGAGCAACCGGCAGGAGGCACGCCACGGCCGAGTGGTTGACTTTACCAACTGCAGTTTATTGGCCATCACCGCCAGTCATTCGTCCTCTCACAACTCGATGCACTTCCTGTGGAGTGCAGCAATGACTGACTGCACGGGGATAGGACACTGGACCACATCCTGCTCTCTGCAGGCCTCCTTGGCAGCCCGATCAGCCTGTTCATTGCCTCATATGCCGACATGACGAGGCACCCAGCAGAAGGATACCTCTTTACCCCGCCGCTGGAGCAAGTACAGTTGGTCATCTATCAGCTGGACCATCTCCTCAGTCGGGTATAGATTCTGCAGTGATTGTAAGGCACTAAGAGAATCGGAGCAGTGAAGAAATCGATCGCCCCGAACATGATGCGTCTGCTCCAGTGCCTTCAGGATCGCATGGAGCTCCGCTGCGAAAACAGTATATTCAGCAGGGAGGCGAATCCGTGTAACATGATCAGGGAACACCACAGAACAGCCAAGGAAAGTCTCCTGTTTGGAGCCATAAGTGTAAACGACAGTGAAACCGTGATGCACATCTGAAATGTTAAAAAACAGATTGGAATGTAAAATCTGGTGTGCCATCTTTCTTAAAATTAGTCAAATCTAAAATAAGTTTGGGTCTCCGGAGGAGCCAAGGTGGAGGTCTGCTCTAACCGCGACGTAAAACACGAAGACCAGGCATAGACATCGCACCGAGGCAATCCTGTGCGCGAATCCCATAGGGCTGCGTCGCATGTTGGCGGTTATGAAACAATCGTGCCAGAGGAGGCTGAGCAACGGTATGGTATGCAGGGGTATATGGTGTGGACAAAGTTTTATACGCCTGGCGCACTGTAAGTAGCCGTCGCCGCATATGAAGTGGCGGTTCACCAGCCTCTGCACAGAGGCTTGGTATGGGGCTAGTTCGGAATGCCCCAGTGGCCAACCGAAGCCCTTCATGGTGCACAATGTCCAACAACTTTAAGTAAGAAGGCCTCGCAGACCCATACACCGTGCACCCATAATCGAGCCGAGATCGCACAAACGCCCAGTAAAACTGGAGCAGACAAGTCCTGTCAGCTCCCCATGTACTGTGGCTAAGACATTTTAAAATACTTAAAGCCTTAAGTGATCGCCATTTCAGGTCTTTAAGATGAGGTAACCACGTGAGCTTCGAGTCAAAAATGAGCCCCAGAAATATCACCGCATCTTTAAAAGTAAGAATAGTGTCCCTCATCCTCAACTCAGGAAAGGTTAAAATCGAACGAGAACGGTTGAAAAGAACACATACAGACTTCTCGGTGGAAAACTTAAAACCACTCTTCTGCGCCCAGTCATCCAAACGCCTAATCGTAAGTTGCAACTGATGAGTTGTCGTTGCAAGGCTTGAAGAAGAGCAAAACAAAGAGAAATCATCCACACACAAAGAACACTGGACAGGACTTTTCACTATGGACGTAATGCTATTAATAGCGATGGCAAAGAGAGTCACACTTAAAATGCTACCCTGAGGGACACCGTTCTCCTGCTCAAAGCGATCAGACAGGACATCACCAATTCGGTACCTAAAATATCGTGGCGAGAGGAAAGACTGAATAAAAAGAGGAAGACGACCACGAAAACCCCATTCGTGAAGCTGCTCCAGGATGAGATGCCTCCAAGTGGTATCGTAGGCCTTCTCGATGTCGAAAAATACACCTAGAAGGTGATGACGGCGTAGGAAAGCTTGTTGTATAGCCGCCTCCACGAGGGCAAGGTTATCGAAGGTGGAACGAAACCTCCTGAACCCACACTGAAAGCGACTAAGGAGTTGCCGGGATTCTAACATCCAGACAAGGCGGCGGTTGACCATCCGTTCCAAGGTCTTCCCTATGCAACTAGTGAGGGCAACACTACGGTAGCTACTTGGGCTAGTGCGGTCTTTCCCAGGTTTTAAAAAAGGGATTAAAACTGCCTCACGCCACGCGTCAGGAAAGTGACCTGACGCCCAAATGGCATTAAAAAGTGCGAGGAGGATTTCTCTGTTGCGCATTGTGAGGTGCCATAGGATACTGTAATGGATCCTGTCGTGACCAGCGGATGTGTCACGAGCTCCAGACAATGCAGAATCCAGCTCCCACATAGAAATTGGGCAGTTGTAAACTTCATGAGAAGTGGACTGGAAGTCCAGACTACATCTCTCAGCAACGGCTCTATGGCACTGGAAACCTGGATCCTGACTCGCTGTTGCAGTAACTGTGGCAAAATACGCTGCCATAGTCTGGGCAATGTCTCGCAGATCCGTGTGGAGAGTGCCGTTATTCATTACAGCAGCTATGGGGTACCTCCCTCCTCTGCCAGAAATTCTCCTGATGGTCTCCCACACAATGGAACTGTTGGTGGAACGATTAATGGTGTTCAGGAATTGTTGCCATGACCTCTTCTTGCTCTCACGAATAATGCGGCGACATCTTGCCCTCGCCACCTGAAAGGCTGCAAGATTCTCAGCAGTCGGCCGACACTTGAACCGACGCAGAGCTGCACGCCTGGTCCTGATTGCAGAGTGGCATTCGGCACTCCACCAAGGCACAGGTGGCCTCTTCCGGTGGCCTGTGGACTGTGGAATGGATGCTGCAGCGGCATGGTGGACCGTTTTGGTAATATGATCCACCCACACCTCAACATTTGCACAGTGTTTGAATTGGGCCAACTGGCTATAAAGTGACCAGTCAGCTCCACTGAGCACCCATCGTGGTGGTCTCCTTTTGGGGCCCAGGCCATCTGGCAGGTGAACCCAGATTGGGAAATGATCACTGCCATGCAAGTCAGCGACCACTTCCCAGTGAGCACTGGGGGCAAGAGCTGGAGAGCAAAGCGAGAGATCAATGGCAGAGAATGACCCAGTCGCTGTGCAGAAATGAGTACTCTGTCCTCCATTGAGCAAGTAGGCACAGGATGACAGGAGAAGCCTCTCAATTGCTCCACCCCTGGGGCAGGTAACTGTAGAGCCCCAAAGCACATTGTGGGCATTAAAATCACCACAAATAATGAATGGCTGGGGGAGCTGTGTAAGAAGGTCGGTGAGAGCCGCTTCATCAAGTGCATCATGTGGGGGCAAGTAAATCGAGCATACAGTCAATGGATGACGCACGTGCACGGACACAGCGACAGCCGGTAAAGTCGTCGTAAGTGAGAGAGGCGAGGAGTGGTAGTCTGTCCTGACGAAAATACCTATGCCTCCTCTAGCTCTCTCTCCACGCAGGTCGTCCTTTTTGTGGAGTGTAGAGCCTTGTATCTCAGGGGAGTATGATGGATGGAAATAAGTCTCCTAGAGACAGAGACACAGTGGTCTACCCTGAGATAGTAGACGAAGTTGCTCCACATGCGTCCTGAACCCTTGCAAGTTCCACTTAAGTATGGGAGCCATCTTTGATGGGGGTAGCGCCTTCATCCTGTCTCTCCGACAGGGCGGGGAGACCGCAGCAGGTGGAGGGGCAGGTGTGGGGCGAGATGATTGCCCCATACATACATCGTATTCCATGAACCCTGGGGAAGAGTCAGATGAAGCCTCACGTAAAACAACATCCGCATGGTCAGATGGTTTACCACAGGATTTGACCCGCTGTTGCTGCTGTACAGGAGCTTTCTGTGGTTTGGTGGGCTTTGGGGGAGCTGATGTGGGAGTGGTAATTGGTGCACTGGGCTTGGGAACAGCCTCAGCTGTTAGAGGTGCCAGGGACTGGGCCAAGTTCGCCACTGTACCTTTGTCTGCCGTTCGAGTAGGGGCTACTCGCTCTGAAACACTGGCTGCGTTGCAAGTGCACTGACAGCTGCAGGTGTTAGTGCCAACACTCACCACCTCAGTCTGCATTGAGGCATCGACTTTTGGAGTAGGCTTCTGAACCAGGGATGCAAAAGATGTAGCAAATGTGGGAGGTTGCATCGACTTAGAGATCTTCTTGGCCTCACCATATGGGATACGCTGGGATGTTTTTATTTCCTGGACTTTGCGTTCCTCTAAAAATATTCGGCAGTCCCTACTCCAAACAGGGTGGTTTCCAGAGCAATTGATACATCTGGCTGGAGACGAGCAACCAACTCCTTCATGAGCAGCCTTACCACAGTTGCCACAAGTCGCTTCGCCTTTACACCCTAGGGTGGTATGGCCAAAACGCTGGCATTTAAAACAGCGCATTGGAGACGGGAAATAAGGCCTCACACTAAGGCGAAGGAAGCCAGCTTTAATATGTTCTGGAAGTTTCGTGCTACTGAAGGTCAGAATAAAAGAGTCTGACTTCACAAGATTGCCATCAATCCTCTTCATGATATGTTGAACATCAACAATACCTTCCAGAACCCACTCACGTTGCAGTTCGTCTTTGGGAATGTCGACTAGATGCCGGCATGTCACAACACCTTTGCTATAATTCAACGTGCTGTGCAGTTCAGTGTCTATGGCATACCCCCCAAGGCATTTAGCAGCTTGCAGGTTAGTGGCTTGCTGGAAAGTGGAAGTTTCCACAAGCAAGGTCCCATTACGCAAACGCTTCACTGACTTTAAGGAGCCACAGATGCCCTCCAGACCCTTTTGTATATAGAAGGGCGAAACCTTCTCAAAACTACCCTCCTTCTGTTTTACAATGAGAAACACATTCTGATTACCAGAATGCATTCTGTTACTAAAGACTTGACTTGTCAAAGATGTGCTGCAGTCAGGGGGACTGACTGCACGAGCCCTCTTCAGAGACTGGGTGTTAGAACCTTCCAGCGGCCCACCCTTTCCGCTGGGAGGAGGAAAAGAGGATTTCGAAGGATCCATCTCGGTCCCACGAGCAGCTAGGGAACTAGAAGTCCACCTAGACATAGCCCCGCGTGCCTAGGTAAACCTTATACAACTGGGGTGGGGCAGGTGCCCCAGAGGTTGCCCGCTTGCGACTGTTCCACCCCAACAGCCATGCATCTTATAGGAGCGCAGCACACCGTAAGATTGAGGGGTTTTTATAGAGGTTTACCTTCCTCGCAATCCAGGCGGTCAAGCCAAGATTACCATTCCTCGCAGCACACAACATTCCACCACTGCACCATACGGTGGTCGCTGGAGCATGTCTGGGGGTTACGGTGACAGGAGACTGGCGGCGCTGACCAGTCCCCAGCTCAGGACCCCGGGGTCGCCAAGCCCGTACTCAGCAAATGAATGCTGAGCCCCTAGGGGGTCCCCTCCATATGAGTGTGTGCGATGGTATATTTGTATGACTCTCCTGCAGGAATTATTTGTTAAATGCAAAATTAAAAAAAATTTCGGCTTTACTTTTGCTATTTTCTACTGTCACACCAGACCGGTCAACACGTGACTGGATAGAAGCCTTATATCTACTTAGCAATGTTAAGTAGGACCAGAAACATGACTGTGGTAGTTTTTGTCAGCTTTGAGCAATAATCTTTTTAAAGGCACACAAATTTCTGTTAACTTTCACCTGCCATAATTTATTCACAGTCTTTTGAACTAGAAGTGCAACAGCCTTTGCTTTCTCAACATTTTTCGTATTTTGTTGTTACACCATGGTGGGAGTTTTTCCATCATTAATCCACTTACTTGGCAAATACTTCTCCAGAGCACGATTTACAATCCATCTGAACTTTGACCTTAATTCATGTACCTCCATCATACTGGAACTAAATGATGTCAATTCATTGTCTACGTGGGCTGCTAACAACTGTCTATATGCCCTTTCTACCAGACATACTCTCCTACCCTTCTTAATTGATTTATTAACTTCGGTTATTAAGGCTCTTATGATGACATCATGATCACTAATCCTTGTCTATACTGATACCCACGATTAGATCAGGCCTGCTTGCAGCTATGATAGCTAAATTATTTCCATTGCATGTGGGTTGCCGACCAAGCTGCTCGAGACAGTTTTTGGTAAACATGTTCGAAAGAACTTCCCAAGCCTGCCTATCTGCACCCCCAGCAGTGAATCCGTAGACATCCCAGTCTATACTTGGTAGGTTAACCCTTTGACTGCTGGGGACATCTAAACTCGTCATGCCTCGTTGTTCCCCTGACGTACCTGATGTGTATATGCGTGACCTTGGGTTTTCCCTACAGCGCTAAGGACATGTTTACGCGTCCCGCGCCACCGGCCTTCCACCGCTAGGGATGAGTTTAGGTGTGCTGAGTCACAGCTATTCGAGTGCTAGAGATGTGTATACACGCAGAGCTGTCTTTCTGCCGTGCTCTTCCAGTAACTGCTCAGTGGTCTGACTGTATAGTTCGAGAGTGTATAAATGTTTGTTGCTGTGTTCCCTCTTTGCAGAATTCGACTTAGATTCCTGTATTTTTATCAGTTTTCTTGTTTTCTACATGAGAAATGTCACGTCGCCGTGGTTGCACAGATAAAGAAATCCTGGATATTCTCACTAAGAGTGAAAGTAAATGTGAATTATCTGACATTGCTAACAGTGATGAGTCTTCAACAGACTCTCGAAGCTGTAGTCCTTAGCCCTTTACATCACAAGAGAGAGAGCAAGAATTACAATCAGCAGTTCCTCTGAATCCGAGGAATCAGAAAGTGACAGTGAAACAGTTCGGAAAAGAGCACGCTTAAGCGACACATTTGACTGGAAAGAAACAGATTTCCAGCCGTTGAACCATTACTTCGATGACTCGAGTTCTGGATACAAATGTCAATTAGATACTGACCCAAGAATTTCGTCTCTCAAAAACTGTTGCAATTTATTGCCGACAAAATAAATCGTTTTTATGTTTACACCAGAAAAAATACTACAGAATCTGTGAATTCTCGACTGTCAAAGTGGAAAGACACTGGATTTGAGGAAATGTATTGTTTGACTTCTAATGGTACAAATTAAGAAGTCAAAATTAAATGATTATTGGTCCAGAGATACACTTTTGAACACACCAATTTTCAGTGGAATTATGTCCCGAGACAGTTTTTATCTACTTCTGAGAACGTTACACTTCAATGATAACTCTGCAAGTACTGGAGGCGACAATAAATTGGGACGATTGTTGACAAAGTTCGTAAGACGTTTCGTAATTCATTTCGCCCACATCACAAGTTTTGTATAGATGAAAGTCTTGTGCTGTTCGATGACAATTATCTTTTAAGCAGTTTATTCTAACCAAGCAAAGTAGATTCGGAATACAGAAATTTGTACTGTGTTACTCTCAGAGTGGGTATATTTTAGTTTTTATTGTATATACAGGCGCAACAACAGAAATTGGGTTCCACAATTTGGGTAAAAGTGGTAACGTCGTGGCAACTCTCAAAGGACCATATCTGGAACAGGGTCATATCCGATATGTCGATAATTTGTACTCCAGCCCACACGTGTGCCTCTGGCTTCACAACCATGGAACAGCCGCATGTGGCACTGTTCGTAAGAACAGGTATAACCTGCCAAAACTGTAGAAGAAATTAAAACAAGGGGAAACTGAGTTTAGGTCTAGTGACAAGGTCCTTGCTATCAAGTGGTGCGATAAGAGAGGTGTACATGTTGACCACAAGTAACACAACACAAATGGCTGAAATGGAGAAGATTGACAGAAATACTGGTGAAAAAATAAAGAAACCGCAATGTATTGTAGATTACAATTCAACTACTGATGCAGTTGGCTGTTGTGAAATGTTGCTGAGCTCGGAGGGATCAGTGCGTAAGACTATGAAATGGTATAAGAAATATTTTATTCACATTCCGGATTTGTGCATTCTAAATGCTCATGCTCTCCGCCAGTCGGTAACAGGACAAAAAAATGGAACTCGCAGAGTTTCACTTTTCTCTTGCAAGGGAGATTGTAGAAAAATATGCTACAGAATGGAGAAAAGCTGGTAGGGGAAGGCACTACGATGACGAGAATCCTCTGCAATTCACAGGGAGACATTTCCTGGCTGTTATCATGAGTGAACATTTGCAGAAAATTACACTAACATGCAGACACATGGTTTGCATGAAACAGAAAGTGCGCCAGGAAACTAGATACCAATGCAAAACTTGCAGTGTTCCATTATGTGTTGTATCCTGCTTTGAGACTTATCACCCAAAGAAGCATTACTAATTATTGGGAACTCAATCTGAGAAAATTTATTGATGCTTCTGAATGAATTACCAAGAAAAATGCAAATACATATATAAATCTATTTTTAACTTTGCCAGTACCGGTCCAAAACCCGGATCAAAAACAAGGACGGGAAATAGACGCAACAGGTGTAAAATTATTCAAACAAAACCTGACTTCTTCGTATGTAGCAGTTTACCGGCAAATGAATGGACTTTACGATTGAGATGGCGCAATTGCTGAACTGTGGCAAATGTGATTAGGCCGAGTACATTGTGTCAGTATAAAAAAAACCATGTATTAATCTGTGCACGATACATTTAAATTATTAACACGTAACATGGCCAGTTATATTCTTTTATCCTTAGTAGTACAAATGTAGATTACATTCGGTCTACTTGTACAAAACATGTTTTCCATAACTGATTTAAATGCCTTTGATCAATGAGAAACAACATGCCAAAGTCAAAACTCTTTTCTTAGTACAATTTTTCTTGCTTTCTTGCCTCTGTTGTTAGCCAATATCGAAAATTAAACTCATTGTTCTGGGGGGTTTAAAATCTGTTGTTCGAATGAGACTGCCTTTGAAGCATTAACAGAAAATGGTACTTGAGAAACAATCATCGAATATACCCTGTTTTCATCTTTTCATAAAAATCAACATCCTTTCGACTAATTTGTAGATTGGAAAATAGGAGGGGAATAAAAATTTCTATTCCTTATCGTTGTGCAGTCAATATTGCACTCTAAATTTCATTTTCATCATGCATTCACACTACTAGATATGCTAACCTGAAGTTTACATTGTCTTCGGGCCTGATTTTTGCACCCAACTTTCATTCCAGTTGTACAGTTTGGTATGTTTTACCAAGCATAGTTTTTTAGCAAAATCGGAACGAAAATACCGCATTTTTGACGTTCCTACTAAATCTTCAGTTTTGCACTTAATTCATTCAGTGCTGAAAAATGCTTTGGAAATGAAACTTTCTATTTAAGAGCCTTGTGTTGTTAGGTTACTATGTGCCAAGTTTCACGTTCATCATAGCATTAGTTCAGGAGATGCAAGAAGCCAAACTTCGAAATTCTTTCGGGCGCCTATTTTTTTGCGCTGATTTACCCACAATTTTCTAGCTCAATAATATAGCTCGTAAAATTCTTTTCATTATTATTCTTAAGAGAATGCATAAAGTTGTACAAGATGGCCAAATTTCATTTTTTACAAAAACTATGGTCCGAGATATTACAGCTCCAAGTCTGCAAAATTTCACACTGGCTCTGCACGAGTCGTATTCAGCCAAGAAATATTCAGCACAGGGCGCGTTGGGCAGTGGGCTGATCCGGTCCCAGCGGCGACTCTGAGGGACGGGCACGCAGCGCAAGTAGACTGATTATGCCTCAGGCCGCAGCGTGCCAAGCAGGTGACGCGCCTTTTGGTTGAGGGCCCTCCAGGTGGCTCTAAACACAGGGACCCTGGTCGACCCCAGGAACAATGCTGCAAACTGCAAGCTCCACTTGCACCCCCACAACCAAGGCCACCAGTCTTCACCACCTCTGCCACCCACCTGTACAAACTGAGGACAGCCTCAGAACCCAAGTGATAGGCATCATCGGTGGTAACGTGTGTTAGAACTTGCAGTTGACTGAGCATGCTTGATAGCCACAGACATGGCATCCTCCACATCTCTGATTCACAATGCTTCATTCCTCCAACATATCTAACAGTGGACTACTCGACATGCCACGGCAGCCATGGCCTGAGGCGAACACTACTCTACTCTTCGAATAAGTGTAAGTGTTCGAATGCAGTACCCCAACTTCAGTACCCTTAGTGAACCACTTTTCAAATGACCATACACAGAAGTAGATTTGTGGGTAGGTCAGCACAGGAATTTCTAATGCAGTTGATCATGCCTTCATGACATGTTGGCACTTGCTGGTACACATTATCTTTTAAATATCCCTATAGAAAAAAGTAAGGCGACCTAGCGAACCAATTAATATAGCCACCTCTGGCAATCCACCGAACAGTGTGAACATGGTCTAATCCCTCCTGTGCTTCAATTGTGTAACGTGCTGGGCAACATTCATGCTGAAACCACATATGTTGTCGAACTTTTTTTAAAAAAAAAAAAAATTATGGTTCAAATGGCTCTGAGCACTATGGGACTCAACTTCTGAGGTCACCAGTCCTCTAGAACTTAGAACTACTTAAACCTAACTAACCTAAGGACATCACACATATCCAAGCCCGAGGCAGGATTCAAACCTGCGACCGTAGCGGTGTCGCGGTTCCACACTGCAGCCCCTAGAACCGCACGGCCACTACGGCCGGCTCGAACTTCCAGGGCAACATTCATGCTGAAACCACATATGTTGTCGAACTTTTTTAAAAAAAAAAAAAATTATGGTTCAAATGGCTCTGAGCACTATGGGACTCAACTTCTGAGGTCACCAGTCCTCTAGAACTTAGAACTACTTAAACCTAACTAACCTAAGGACATCACACATATCCAAGCCCGAGGCAGGATTCAAACCTGCGACCGTAGCGGTGTCGCGGTTCCACACTGCAGCCCCTAGAACCGCACGGCCACTACGGCCGGCTCCAACTTCCAGGGCAACTTTCTGCAGCAGCAGAACCGGTAGTTTCTGTTCCAAAAATGTTCGATATTTGTGTACATTCAGTGTGCTATCGATAAAATATGGACTAATAGGATTCTTCCCCATGATTCCACACCACACATTAACCAAAGAAGGACGTTAATGATCAACTCGGGGATTTTTCTCTGCCTGGGGACTAGGTGGTTTGTGTTATCATCATCATAGTCATCATCATCAGTCGAATTTCTGTAACCAGTGGGGATTGTCTACACTCCAGTAATGCACGAGATGGCCACACAGTGACCGAACAATTATCATCATTGCAAGTGATAGCTGTACCCTTTATTACTTTAAATGAAAAGAGTCGCTGGGTACAACTGCTTCCCTATGGAATCAAACCCGAGGTTCCATGTTTAACACTGTGTCTCACTGTAGACTGTTAATCCAGGTTCGAGCATATGGAAGAGGTTCCCCGATACACGAGTTACTCAAACACTTCAGAAGTAATAGAACCCAGTATGTTGTCCTCAATGGCGTGCGTTCATCAGAAAGGGTATTGTCAGAAGCACCCCAGGGAAGTGTGATGGGACTGCTCTTATTCTTTATGGACATGAATTGTCTGACAGATAATGTGAGGATCAATCTCTTGATGATGCTGTAGTGTATGGAAAGGTGTCATCACTGAGTGACTGTAGGACGATACAAAATGAAATTTGTAACTGGTGCGACAAATGGCAGCTACCTCTAAATGTACAAAAATTAAGGTAATGCAAATGAGTAGGAAAAGCAATCTCATAATGTTTCGAATACAGCTTTAGTAGTTTGCTGCTTGAGACAGTCATGTTGATTAAATACAGGGTTATTACAAATGATTGAAGCGATTTCACAGCTCTACAATAACTTTATTATTTGAGATATTTTCACAGTGCTTTGCACACACATACAAAAACTCAAAAAGTTTTTTTAGGGATTCACAAATGTTCGATATGTGCCCCTTTAGTGATTCGGCAGACATCAAGCCGATAATCAAGTTCCTCCCACACTCGGCGCAGCATGTCCACATCAATGAGTTCGAAAGCATCGTTGATGCGAGCTCGCAGTTCTGGCACGTTTCTTGGTAGAGGAGGCTTAAACACTGAATCTTTCACATAACCCCACAGAAAGAAATCGCATGGGGTTAAGTCGGGAGAGCGTGGAGGCCATGACATGAATTGCTGATCATGATCTCCACCACGACCAATCCATCGGTTTTCCAATCTCCTGTTTAAGAAATGCCGAACATCATAATGGAACTGCGGTGGAGCACCATCCTGTTGAAAGATGAGGTCGGCGCTGTCGGTCTCCAGTTGTGGCATGAGCCAATTTTCCAGCATGTCCAGATACACGTGCCCTGTAACGTTTTTTTTTCGCAGAAGAAAAAGGGACCGTAAACTTTAAACCGTGAGATTGCACAAAATCCGTTAACGTTTGGTGAATTGCGAATTTGCTGCACAAATGCGTGAGGATTCTCTACCGCCCAGATTCGCACATTGTGTCTGTTCACTTCATCACTGAAAACAAGTTTCGCACTGAACACATCCTCTTCCATGAGCTGTTGCAACCGCGGCGAAAATTCAAAGCGTTTGACTTTGTCATCGGGTGTCAGGGACTGTAGCAATTGTAAATGGTAAGGCTTCTGCTTTAGCCTTTTCCGTAAGATTTTCCAAACCGTCGGTTGTGGTACGTTTAGCTACCTGCTTGCTTTATTTGTCGACTTCCGCGGGCTACGCGTGAAACTTGCCTGCACGCGTTCAACTGTTTCTTCGCTCACTGCTGGCCGACCCGTTGATTTCCCCTTACAGAGGCATCCAGAAGCTTTAAACTGCGCATACCATCGCCGAATGGAGTTAGCAGTTGGTGGATCTTTGTTGAACTTCGTCCTGAAGTGTTGTTGCACTGTTATGACTGACTGATGTGAGTGCATTTCAAGCACGACATACGCTTTCTCGGCTCCTGTCGCCATTTTGTCTCACTGGGCTCTTGAGCGCTCTGGCGGCAGAAACCTGAAGTGCCGCTTCAGCCGAACAAAACTTTATGAGTTTTTCTACATATCTGTAGTGTGTCGTGACCATATGTCAATGAATGGAGCTACAGTGAATTTATGAAATCGCTTCAATCATTTGTAATAGCCCTGTACCTAGGTGTGATGATGCAGAACAATAAGAAATGGCATGAACACACAAGGATCGTGCCAGGGATGGTGAATGGTTGACTTTGGTTTACTGAGAGACTTTTGAGAAAGTGTCACTTGTCTGTAAAGAAGAACACCTATAGAACACTAGTGCAACCCATTCTTGAGTACTTTTCAACTGCTTGGGACCTCCATGAGGCTGGATTAAAGGAAGAAGACATTGAAGCAATTCTGTTACTGGAAGCTTCAACCAACATTCAAGTATTATGAAAATGCTTAGGGAACTGAAATGGAGGAAAGGTGACATTCTTTTTGTGAAGCATGATTGAGAAAATTTAGAGAACTGGCATTCGAAGCTGAATGCAGAATGATTTTACTACCGCTAACGTACATTTCGATAAAGGACCATAAAGGTAAGAGATAGTCGGGATGGAACAGGCACATATAGACAGCCGAGCTGGTTTTTCCCCCCCCCCCCCTCTCTGTGAGTGGAGGAAGGAAAGAAATGACCAGTAGTGGTACAAGGTATTCTCCACAACGCACCATATTGTGGCTTCTGGAGTATGTATGTACGGACATATGTATGTGGATGTAAAACAAACAACTTCCTGTGGAGGGCAACCACAGCTCAGGGACATTGTGAAAGCAATAAAGAAATAAAAAAAAACACTAATCACTTGAATTATCATACAGACTATAACAATTTATGAAGTCAACAATGATTAGGTGCTGCCAAAGGCAACAGAGTTGTATGAAGGTGCTTTATTCACAACTACTGGTGTTACTTCAGTATAGCTTCAGGTTTATAGCTGTTATATTTTCATTATATAGATGGAAAACTATGGAGTCCCAATTTTCAGTTTGATTCAATGTGGATAATTTCCCAAATGCTGGGACACTCCAGTTGTCCATCTACAATATAAAAATATAATCACTATAAACCTATACTGACATGAAATCAATAGGAGCAAACAAAGCACCTTCATACAGCTATGGGGAACACATCATTCTTGACTTTTGTAATCATTATTATTTTATGATAGTTTAAATGGTTATCGAGGATTCTTTTCTGTTGAAGATGTAAAAGCTGAAATAACATCTGGAGGAAGATAATTTCCCAATGACGATGCTGTTCACACACAGGTTCTCAAAATGCTCCATCATCAAGGAGTGGATTTCTGTTGTGGAGGAACTGAACAATCAGTAGATCGTTACAACCATCGTTTACAGATACTTTGCGACTTTGTTGAAAAATAGTGTCATGTATTTGTGTCACTACAAAGTGCAAAGCATCTTTCAATAAACGTCACTTGGTCTCCCATAATAATGTGTAACTTACTTTTTGAAGTCTGCTTCCATTAGCATGCAAAGTGAAAAGTGGTGCCAATGAAAAGCATCCTAAAAGTGACTAAGAGGTTTTGTGGTTTCTAGAAGACACACTAAGCAGTTGTCAACAATTCATTTTAGAGGCTTCCTTATACTGCTAAGCTGCAGTAACTACATGGTCTGATGCAATCCGTTCAGGTTTCAGGGAGGAGATAGTGACTGATTCCCTACAAGAATCAGGGTATTGTCCAACAGACCTCATTGTGTTACACTACAAGGAGGTAGTTCTTTAACCCAAATCATTCCAGCATTGCCATATGGCAACGTAGCACAAGCGGCATCATTTCCATGAAATGGCACTACACACTTGTTGCGTCACAGATAATCGCATTGGAATTTCATTGTTGGAAACTCGAGTAGGCGTCCGGTATAAGCTTGGGTTGGTTGTGGCTTTGCCATCAGCGAGAGTAGACTTGTGAAGCCAGCACGATGTCTGAGAAAGATGATCCCTCGTATATGACAAGGTAAAAGTTAGTTTTGAATTATTTACTTATTCGATGCAATAATGACACCTATTGGAGATTCTTGTTGAAATATGAATGTTTATTTTAGTATTTTCATTTTCCAAACAAACTGTATTTTAAAAGTAGTTTTATGGTATATTGTATTTTTGTTGCCATATGGCAACGCTAGGTCATACAGCGTTTTTCCCTATTGTTGACATTTTTGGTACACTATTACATTTTTTAAGTTTTTTTGAATAGTTTCATTTAGAAATGAAGCTCGATTACAATTGATGGATAACTTTCTCTCTGTTTACACATTATTTTAGGCCCAATTTACTGAAAGGAGCCCTTGATTACTTAGAGGAAATTATGGATGAAGATGACAAGCCAACAGCATTGTATTTACAACCCTCTGAAACCGAAGATGGAGCTATTAGCGGAGAAGATGATGAGAAAGATGAAGCAGGTTGGTTACCAGACAACGTGTGCCATGGACAGTTAAAAGGTAATTGTGAAATAGTTATGAAAAGTGGCAACCGTATTGAGACTAATGAACAAATGAAATCACAACAAAACATGGAAGCAGAAACTGGAATAGATGAAGAAAGACCAACAGCCTCCTGAAGAAAAGTGGTTTGTCGCAGGACACAATCAAGAGGCTGAACACCTATAGTGCCGTTCCCCCTAGGTTATATGGCCTTCCAAAGGTTCATAAGGAAGGGGTTCCTTTCCGTCCTATAGTGAGTAACATCGGCGCTCCGACATATCGTGTATCCAAGCATCTTGCTTCTCTGTTGAGTCCACAAGTAGGATGGTGTGAACATCATATCAGGAACTCAGCTGATTTTTTACGTCGTTTGGAGGGACTGAGGCTGAATGACTCTGATATTTTAGTGAGTTTCGATGTGGTCTCTCTCTTCACTCATGTTCCTCTGTCAGATTCGTTGCGGTTAATTGAAGCCAGGTTTGGTGCTGATTTAACTAATCTCTTTAGGCATGTGTTGACATCCACTTACTTTTTATTTAATGACCAGTATTACGAGCAGACAGATGGAGTTGCGATGGGTAGTCCGTTGTCTCCTGTGATCGCAAATTTATTTATGGAAGACTTCGAGGAACGTGCATTGGAGCCAGCGCCTTTAAAACCCGCCTGTTTCTTTAGATACGTTGACGATACCTTCGTTGTTTGGCCTCACGGTAGGGAGAATTTGAATGTCTTTCTAGAACATCTGAACTCGATCCACCCAAACATTTGTTTTACGATGGAGGTGGAAGAGGATGGTTGCCTTCCCTTTCTCGACGTGTTGGTTAGGAGGAAGGATGATGGATCATTGGGACATGCAGTCTACAGGAAACGTACTCACACCAACTTGTACTTACAAGCTAATAGTTGTCACCATTCGGCTCAGCGTGAAGGGGTACTTCGTACCTTGGTACACAGGGCACATGTCGTTTCTGACGCTGAGACTTTGCCAGCTGAGCTGTCCCGCCTTGAAGTTACATTCCGTCAAAATGGTTATAGTGATAGACAGATTGAACGTGCGTTGCGCTATCGACCAACTGTACATCGGGTGATTGATGATAATTCTGAGTCAACACCTAAGTCTACTGCCTTTTTGCCTTACGTAGGGAACACGTCCAATAAGATCGGTCGTATTTTACGGAAATACGATGTGAAATGTGTTTTCCGACCTCCATCTAAAATTAGAGCACTTTTGAGTTCCGTTAAGGATGATCTTTAACTGCGTAAGGCGGGTGTATATCGTATTCCTTGCAGCTGCGGCATGGCATATATTGGTCAAACTATCAGGACCGTGGATGACAGATGTACTGAGCATAAACGGCACACACGATTACAGCAGCCAAGTAGATCTGCTATTGCCGAACATCGCTTGGATACTGGTCACCCCATGTTATATAATAACACCGAGATATTGGCATGCACATCCAGCTATTGGGACAGTGTCACTAGGGAGGCAGTTGAGATTAAATTAGCGAGCAACCTCGTTAACAGGGATGGAGGTTTCTGTTTAAACTCTGTTTGGAATCCGGCTCTCTCCCTCGTCAAAAAACAGAGGAACAGAGTCAATGCAGCCTCACCTGCGAATTCATAGTCTCACTATCGATAGCTCTGACTTTGGTCATCTTTGGTGGCACTGGTGTTCAGTGTGTGTGTGTGTGTGTGTGTGTGTGTGTGTGTGTGTTATCTTTCCTGCTTCTGTTGGAGAACCGAGGTATTAAATTTGCATGAACGCCGCCTGTCCGTTGCAGTTTGCCTTGAAAATGGCGGGGTGTTCTCCCGCCGAAATATCGGCGGTCGATGAAAGTGTTACCTGGCTGAATTCCCGGAAGTTATTTGAAAGTTGTATACGCCAGGAGAAACTCAGGTTTCATTTTGGTTGAAGTTTCAAAATGTTCTCAACCAACTGTGAGTACTAATAATGAAGATATTATGAACAAACAATCTTGCAAGCATTCAGTGAAGTTACAACGTATTCAGTTAACGAGTTCTACATGTACAATTCCATCATTCAACGAGAACACAGATTTCAAATGTGTGGAAGAAGAATCAGAACCAATTACTGCAGCATTTCTTCCCACTAATTACCAGGATTGTTTTGGAACGCCACCCAATGAACAATTCAAGAAATTTTTCAACAACACTCTATAACAACAGGTTTGTGATGAGTCAGGAAAGTATGTTATACTTCTTGGGAAGCCTAATCCAAACATTACCGTGGAAGAGTTGAAATTCTTTACTGGCATTTTACTTTTAACTGGATACAACTATCACCCACATGAACGATAATTTTGGAGCAATGATGGTGATCTAAAGAAGCAGTTTATAAAGAGAAAACCACTGAGATTTGGATACAAGGTTTGGTCTTTAGGCACACAAGCAGGTTACCTAATAAATTTCAAAACGTATCAGGGTAAAAATCCACGAACAGTTCAAGAGTATGAAGAAAGATTTGGAAAATCGGCAGCTCCACTTGTGACTACGATTGACGAGTTTGAAACATATGTCCAACAACTCCCTTTCTCATTTTATTTTGATAATTTATTTACTGGATTTCCATTGTTAGTGGTCCTGAAATCTCTCGAGTTCTGTGGAACAGGAACTATCCATGAGAACAGAATTCCGAAAAAAATGCCCACTTGAAAGCAAAGCAGTTCTAAAGAAAAGGCCAAGAGGGTATGTTACTTCTATCAAAATGGAGGATACTGGTATAATTGTCACCAAATGGTTAGATAATGCTATTGTAAATTTTGGATCGATATAATATGGAAAGAATCCCGTTTCACTGGTGCAGCATTATTCCAGAGAACACAAAAAGAAAATGACTGCTAGCCGGCCCTGTGTTCTCAACGAATACAACAGATCGATGGGAGGCATGGACTGAATGGACCTGGATACAAACCTTTATCGAAATGGGAATCGTGGTAAAAAATGGTGGATTGCATCTTTACATGGTTGGTTGATGTGTGCAAGCATAATGCACATAGAATTGCCCACCCTACCATATCTCACTTAGAATTTCACCGCCACATTGCTATCTACTACTGCAATCACTATGAAGAAAAATCCAAAGGCCCAGGATGCAACTGTGCATTACAAGATATACCTTATTAAGATCTACGTTATGATGGACTTAACCACTGGCCAGTTCCGATTGAGAAGAAAAGGAGATGTGCTGGTAGAAACTGCTCCACAACAGACCAAACTCCATGCTCAAAGTGTGAAACTGGACTATGCATAAAATGTTTTCAAAATTACTATTTAAGAAAACGTACTAAACACAAGTAAAATATTATTGTATGTTCATATTTCATGCAAATAATGAAATTTATCATGTCTGTACACAATAAAAGCTAGTATGGAATGAAAAATGCATTGTACTCTTATTTTCCTCTGTATGACTCAGCATTGCCATATGGCAATGTATTGTTAGGAGAAAGTGAGACGTGTGGGGAAAAAAAATTGATAGTTTTTAGTTACAGGCTTCTCTCTAGTTATGGTTACCAACATTTTTAGTCTTTTTTTTTTTTTTTTTTTTTTTTTTAAGAAATAATTAGGGACATAATGGGTTAACTGAACATTCGTGTGTCATAGCTGACCACTACACATTTTGTCTGGTCTTAGTATTTCATTACGAGCCACAGTTAGTTTGGTTTTAACTCCTCCGAACTAAATAGGCAGCTGGTCTGTTCAGTGTTACTGAAGCTAAGATCCTACCATGCCACATTCTCTCAGGTAATTCCATTTGCATTGGAATGTGGGATCTTGACTGCTATTAGATATTATTTGTTTGAAGTATTTCACAATTGTGTTGGCTAAGCTTCTGGTGTAAAGGGGCGCTGTCTTGTTTAATAACGGGTCAAAGTATTGCACGAAAGTGTGAGGCCAAGAGTGGCACAATATTATTCTCAATATTTATGTCCAGGATGCGTCAGAACTCTTCCTTCATAGCAAACATGTCGGTAGTCTATGATGTAGAAATCATGTATTGCAACTAAGTTGTTTGCCTTGCAAATCATAAGCAGAAATTATGCAGAATGAACTAAACAAGTCTGAAGAGTTACCTGTAAACATTTCAACAGATCAGGGGCTTATTCATGGCAGCATAGATTTGTAAACCACAACAACTAATTACATATTAAACAAGTGAATGGAATAATTTATCATGTACACATGCTGTTTTCTGTGTACGAGCCCACCATGTATGCTCACTGGAAAGCTGATCTGATCGTAACTGCCAATTCTGAAACTGCTACAAGTATGCTGAACATTTCTGCTGTTGTGACAATGAGGTATTCAGTGTATCCTAAACAGTTGGAATTTCATATCTCAAAGTACCACATGGTGCTTTAATATACATCCTCCAACAAACTTCCTTATCTTTTGTAATTTACTTTCTTTCATTTCTTTGTGCACATTTATTGTGCAAATATACTTTGACTGTTGGTGTCAAATGGTTAATACAATGGAAGACTTTGGCTTTTTTGTCTCATTGATTATGTAAAGAGCTTTTACACAAGCAATGCAGAAGGCTGCTAGGCTGTAAGCAGACGGATTGCAATGGGACTTCACAATGTCACCCACCTGCCCCTGACGGCTTAATGGCATTCCTTCATCCACCATGGGACTTAATGTCTGGCAGGTTTTGCAAATGACTTCAGGAGCCCTGTAGTGTTATGTTCTACCATGTCCTAGCTGCTGGATTTGTGTTTAAATACAGCCAGGTATTGAAAATTACTCAGTTGATTTTGTTTAACATCCATTCAGCTGGCTTGGTGTCAGGTGCTGATGTATCTGGCAGACGGGTCCAAATAATAGAAGTACTCACATGGATGCAAGTCCTCTACCATTGCCCAAAGTAGATTATCAGCAAGCACAAGAGAGCATAGGGACCAGTCAATGCTTGTGGGTGGCCCATTTGCAGTGTTAACAGTGTGTCACTTTCTCTGTATTGAAGATGTAGAGATCTTTTGACAAGGATGATCTCTCCACTGCTTGAGCTTTGGGTCAAGGGTATGTAGCACCTCACTGCATGTGATGCACATGGAAATCTTCCAAGGAGAAGAAACAGATGGAGGAATTAGTGAATGAAGTTTCCAATGGCCTTGTTATCCACAAGTTGATGAGATCAGAGATACAGGGTGCACAGAGTTATTCTTCGTGGCGTGGAAACCTGAACAACTGCTTTAAGGTGGGTTTTGAAGGTAACAGACTAAGAAAGGCATGCATTAAGGATGAAAATTTTAACTCCATTTTTAGGTAATCCTCCTTATGCATGGTGCAACCTTAAAGCACAGGGTTGTCTGAAGGTTTGAATACATGCCTTGTACGCACAAGCAGAAGGGCCCACTCAAGGTAAAAAGTCTTACTTATTCCATGTGTATATTAAAATCTTTCACAACTAATTGCATTACAGGATCCATTAATTAGAGAGCTGCTTTTCGTTTCCCATGTTTTTTTTATGGTGGTACATGTAGGGCAGTCAGTGGACACACAGTAATACTTGCCACTTTGTCAGCATGTTTCCAGTTCCATTTCAATATTGATCAGTCAACACTAACCATCTCTTATCAAATCGTTCTATGCTGGGTTTCTTCAGATTTTGTGTATTTTGGGCACAGAATTTGGCTTTTCTGTTGCACTTCATGCTGTTTGAACTGCTTTGTAGGTCCAGTTGTGTGTACAAATTGTCTCTGCAGTTTGATAGCGACCTCCAGTGGAACTGCTTTAAACATAGCCATAGATTTAATGACACTAACATTTTATTGAATGGGAACACCAACAGCACCAAAAAAAATTGCAAGGCTGGTTTCAGCCCTAAGATCTTCCTCAGGTGTGCACAACTGAAAAGCAAGAGTCCTTTTGTCATTTGGAATGCTCTGAAAACACACAACTGGAGCTGCCATTCAATAAAATTAGTACTGGTAGCTGCAGAAGCCCTCCAACTACGAAAAAAATGTAGGACAAAATAACAAACATTGATATTATTGAGGCCAGGATAGCAGGCCTCTATGGGGGGTGGTATGGTCAGGTTGGCAGAGGTCAGGAGGCCAGTAATCCATCACCCTGGGTGGGGTAGCAGTGGAGTGGTAAGTCAATGCCTGGTAGCCATCTCTTATGACCCGAGCCGAGGTCGCATTATCAGGAGGTCGAGTGAAGAGCGGGGTTAAGTTATCCTGTGGAGCAGCAGGGTGCTAATGAAACACCATTCATTTAAACAATCTTTCATTGGTGGGAGTTTTACAATTGCTCCATCTTCTTCCTGGTGTTGCCTCACGGTCACCCTGCTGAGTCTGTGCTGCTTGAAACAGCAAGGTGACACTTCAGTACCTGGAGAGGAACTTGCTAGGCGCATGTCCTGCCATTGTCTGTGGCCAGTGATGTGGCCCGTCGTAAGAGTGTGGCAGCCATGTGTGTCTGCAGCCTGGCATCACTGTGGACCTCTGCTGGAGCCTCAGCACTCTCCACGAGTGAAGTTGCACTAACGATCCATACCGAAATACTGCATATCCCTATAATCAGTTGTTGAGATGGTAGAAGACTTAACAGCAACACGGAGGAGAGCCCGAGTGGTGGTCCCAGCATATTTCCACTCAGGTGGCTCTAATACTGCCCCAGAAGTCCCCACTCCCTATCCTCAGTCAGTCACCATTGTGATCAGCAGGACTGCACCTTGCCTAACAGTCTCCTTCAGTGTAGCAGTGGGCTACAAGTTGGCAGCAGCTTGTAGACACTTGTTGAATTCACCGAAACAGCCTGCAAGTTAACAGAGCTTGTTTTCAATTGGTATCCGTGATGCCGATGGAATGGCTGCACTCTGAGATTGAGATTGAGCTTGAGGGGGACAGAGGTTTTATAGCATGCAATGACACGATGCCCTACCGCCACACTGGTGACTGAATGTGTTCCAGTTTTCTGAGCCTCTCAGCTGCTCTAGTGTTACTACATTTAGCCTTATTACAGACAGTGTTCTGTCCGCTCCACATTGTTGCCAAAGTTCTGAATCAGTTGTTCTTGGCTTTCATCGCACAGAATCTGATGAAATGAGTGCATAGCTTGTTTGTAGTTCGGGCCTCCTGTGCTAACGTTCAGTTATGACACCGCTGCCTAGTTGGTAGACGGGTCCCATTTAGTGACATCTCAGTCAGTGTCTAACAAAACTTTATTGCAACTACAATAATCATGGTGATGTGCTGAGAAATCAGCACCATCAGGATGCAAGTGGCACACTACCTGCGAGGAGGTGTGGCTGTGTGCAGATGGTGTGACAGCTTGCAGCATTGTGCAGCCAATGGGTGTTGGTGGCAGCAATTGTGCAAGCATGCTGATCACAGTAGTGGGCAGCAGCTTGCAATTCAGACTACAGACTGCTAAGCAGCACAAGATGGGGCACGCAGAATCACACCATGGTTCCAGTATAGATGTGACGGCTCACAGCAGCAGCAGTGTCTATCCAAATGAGCAGAGGCAGGAAGCACGGAGTTTGCTTAAATGGGTGATGGTGGCTGAAAAGCCTCAGGCTTGAAAGACAGACTTCAAGACGAGGGGAGGGGGGGGGGGGGGCTGGCAGTGACACAGGTAGGCCCACAGGTGTTGGAGGGCACCAAGTCCGCAGCATTGGACTCACCAGCAGCAAGGCTGCTTGCTGCAGCCAGAAGCAACAGAATCCAGAGGTGGAGACTGAACAATCCATGCATACTCAGACATGCAGACCATCCAAATCCTACTATGCAACAGGCATTTAACAACTGTTTGATATCTAATGCATTAGATGGAATGGAAGAGGATGATCTGTATGAAGAACTGAGCAAGAACGAACCGAGTGATAGTGATTCAGAATTATCTAATTGATATTTGAAATATTTTGTAAAGTTTGTATTATAAATCTAATAAAATTTTGTTTTATATTTTTGCTCTTAATTTCACAAGTGTTGCTCGTCAAACATTTGAAGACTTCACTAAAAACCTACTATGAAAAGCAGACTGGCGAAGCCTCTCGGTTCAATTTCTGTCAATATGGCTGACACTATGTCTTTAACATTTTCCTACTACTGACAAAAAAGTTCCAAAGAATTGTGAATCACGCACACTCTTCACTGCACAAATAATATGAATGCAAACGTTACACCATCTATTCTTCCACATTCACTGATATCTCATCTAAATCGTGTTCACCTAACAAACTCGAGTGAGCCAATGGCCAACGTGGAAGAATACACGTATTATGTAATGTTTTCATTCGTATTGTTCTTAAACTGAATAGTGATACAGTCAGAAATGAAGCACAGCAACTGACTTCTAGTATCAATTTTTGAATCTTAAATGACTAGAAATTCTGTGCAGACAAGTTATGTGGTTTTAAATGTTTGAAAGAATAAATACATTGCTTAAGCTCAACTGCTAGGCTTACAACTTGGACCAAACTACTGTAGCTGCAGTTTTATCCATTCCATCTAATTTGTATTTCATGTTAGGAAGAACCAACTTTATTTCGACTGAAGTGTAGCCTAAAACGGTCCCCCCACCCCTGAAATTCGAGTCCCATTTTTAGGTCAGTGGCATATGTATGCTACAGGTCTATACAATTCAATCAGCCAGGTCCACACTTGCACAAGTAAGCCTCATACAACTGAGTTTTAGAATATTCTCCAGAGAGTGCTTGCTAATGATTGCTTGGCCTCAACAGCCATTCATTCCATCAATATACAGCACACCTTGTTTGTTTGTAAATAGAGGTTTTGCAGGTGACAGTTACTTTGGATACTAGCAGGTGGTTGGCTGTGCATGCTGTTTTGAACGGAGAGCTGTGAAATAGCAACCTTATTCATTTGTGTAAAATTATAATACTAGAAGTCCACATGAAAACAATTAAGTACAAGCCCTAATGCATATTTGCAGCATGTACATTTTCCAGGTTTCAGGAATAGAAGAACAGCGAGTTCTCTATCATTCTACACTTTACTAGCCCTCACAAGCAGGAAAAAAGAATGCAGATTAATTCCAAGGTGACAACTTGGCAACAATGTACACTCTTTGCCTTGAAAGGGAAAAAATGCATTGTTACATTATACAACCGTACTCAAATCGGTTTTCTGCAGACAAAAATCCAAATGGTAGCACTGAATACATGTAATACAGCATTAAAGAATATTTTGTAAGATGACATAACTTATCCTCACACAAGCATGCCTATTTTCTCACAGTTGCTCGAGCAGATAATTCTTACCTCTTCTGTGCCACCTTCTCGTACTAAGTCATAGTTAATAGTTCCTGGTTTAATTGCATCAATGAGGTCAATCACTACTCTTGCATCTGCTAAAGATGAATCCTGTAATGTAAACAAATAATAAGATCCTCTGCTGAAATGAAGTACAAAGAAAAGTGATTTTTAACATTGTGCCAACAATGATTATGCCATTACATACAGTTAAATTTATTTTATTACTGAAATAAGTTACTTTTATTTCATATTGACCATTTGATAACATACTGCACTCAAAGTCTGCTATCTGTCACACTTTCGTCACTCCATTTATGAAATTATTATGTGGTAAAAGTAACTGCTGCTGCCTCAGTAGTATCTATAATACTAGTATGGGCATAGATACAGATATAATGGACAGTGTAATTTACAGACATTAAGTCTGTCAGAAAGAACACTTAGCAAGACAAATAATACAATAACAGTGCTTTGAATCTGAAAGACAGGCATAAAAATTGCTGAATGAATCTCTCTCTTCATTATAACCACATTTTACTCAGAAATGAATCTGTAGTTGTGAAACCTTGTGCTTTTTTTATTTATTCTCAATCTCTTGCAGTCAGTATTCTGCTACTACTCATAGCAAATTTTAACTGCAACGTATAAAGAAACAAAGGTGCGTGTTATGCTGAAATTCCAAGAGTTAAAATACACGAAATTAAAGAGATTTTAAGTTGTAAAAAGCATTTCACTAAAAAGTTCTTTTTTCATAAGAAATATTCTCTTGTTCATTGATTTGAAAACTGTATCAGTTAAAAATTAAGACCTAGATGGCAACAAATCCACTCACAATTTCACTTCCCCCCCCCCCCCCCCAACCTTTTGAATAATGCTTTCTAGTATGGGTCACCTACCTAATGGGATTAATGGAGGTAGAGAAGATCCGAAGAAGTGGAAGATCTTGCCGAGAATCCAAGAAAATTATGGTCCTATGTAAAATGACTACGTGAGTAGATTATTTGTATTCAGTCATTTGTCGACTACTTTGGTGTCGAAATAGAAGACAGGAAAATGAAAATAGAAGGTTAAAATTTTGTATTTAAAAAAATCATTCATGCATGCATGAGGATTACACATAATTGTTTCATTGTCGCATTCATTCCCATATATGGAGGCTAACAAACAGGCATCACTGTTATTGAGAAGACATTGAGAGTTGAAAACAAATACGTCATCACGTACAGGTGTAATCTCAGTTTGGTTTTATAGAGGGTCCTCTGTGTCACTGACTCCACACTTAACTCACAGTTATTGTTACTCTCATGCCCAGCACAAAGTCCCAAGTCACTGGAAAAAAGTGAAGGTAACACATGTAAATAAGAAAAGTAAAAGAACGGCCTCACAAAATTACAGACCAATATCCTTTAAGTCAGTCTGCTTCAGTATTCTTGAGCATATTCTAAGTCTGAATATAATAAATTTCGTTGAAACAAAAAAGCTTCTGTCCAGCAATCAGCATAGAGTTAAAAGCATTGCTCGTGTAAAACTCCCACTTGTTCTTTTCTTGCACAACATCCTGCAAAACAAGTATGAAGAGTAACACGAAGATTCCATATTCCTAACTTTCCAGAAAGCATTTGAACAGTGCCTCAATGCATACTGTTAAAGTCTCAGCATATGGAATATGTTCTCAAATACATGAGTAGATCGAATACTTCAACTAATAGAACCAAGTACGTTCAACTGGACAATGAATGTTCATATCGTGCACGGATATCGTCCACCTTCTGTAATAAAAAAAAAAAAAAAAAAAAAAACACACACACACACACACACACACACACACACACACACACACACAGAGATCTCATTGAGAGAATCTGTAAGATACGTCTAGATGCTCGCTAAGAAGCACTCACAACATAAAGATGAAGAAAAATATGGGGGGGGGGGGGGCGGCAGATACAGCAGTACAATAGCACTGCTCTTTGTTCTCTATGTGCATAAATGGTCTGGTGGATACAATGAGCAGCAATCTGCCACTTTTTGCTAATGAAGCTATAGTGTACAGAAAAGTGTTGTCATCGAGTGACTGTACAAGGATACTCGATGATTTAGATTGAATTTGCATTTTGTTGTTATGAATAACAGTTTGCTCTAAATCAGAAATGCTCAGAGCACAGCCTGCAGACCACATGTGGTCCACCTTTGATCTGATGGCAACCCACCTCTCTTCGTTTGTTCTTTAATTTTAATTTTTTTTTAAATTTCAACCACCTTTTTTTTTCCTCCCGGAAAATGTGGTGGGAGGGTCTTGTGTAAACCACTAAATGGCATATTCCAGTAGTAACATTTATGAAACAAATGATTTAAACTATTTGTTTAAAACTATTGTTTATCAGTACACGTGCGTCAGCATTTCCAAACAATGCGCATAAAAATGGAATTTTCTGGTGCTCATACCTCTGGTTCTATCGCTGATAAAAAGGTAGGGTCAATTGTTTTGGATAGCCCTTGGACTACGGACGACTTGCATACACAACAGAAGGATTGTCTTAGTGTCACTATTCTACAGTACAGGGGGGGGGGGGGAGGGGGGGGGAGGGGGGGGGGGCAATGAACATTACATACTTCCTCCTGCTTAGACAAATGGAGCAAATCGGTTGGTTCTTTTTGCATTTGATGCGGTCCACAGCGGGCTTGATATGACTTACGGAGACATCGTTAGTTCATGAGCAGTTCTCAGGAAACCATCCCCCCCCCCCCCCCCCAAAAAAAACCACCCACGCAGTGGACCAAAATCCAGCAGCGGATTGCAAAATGGCTATGCAAAGCAAATAACCAAAATTCATTTTGCACAAAAAATAAACATATTTGCGTGTTTATTTAAAAGACTGCCTCATTTTACCTTCCTCAGTACTTTTAAAAATTTTGGCATTCGAACATATTCCCACTTTTTTATGCTGAGGGAGAAGACAGTAGCAGTGGCAAAGAGACAGAATAGTAACAAATACTGGAAGACAGTGGAGACTGGTTGTGTTACAGAAAGAGCGAAGGACACAATGGCAGCGTGAGAGAAAGAGGACACAGTGAAAGGCAAAGGTCCCGAGTTCAAGTCTCGGTCCGGCACACAGTTTTATTCTGCCAGGAAGTTTCAACTTACAGTGATGGATTAGAGGGTGTGAGTTCGAGTTATGGGAGCTTGTGGGAATCTGAGGTGAGTTTCATGTTAAAAACCTGCAAATATGTTTGCACATCAAAATTTTTGGAATAATTTTTACAGGAGCTGAGAGAGGTAGAATGTGGCAGCTGGTACCCCAGTTTTCAGTCTCTCTTTTAAATAAGCAGGAACATATTTGCATTTTTTGTGCTACGATAGCATTTTTCCACTGGTTTTATTTTTCTAGGGCCCTTGTGTAGTAACAGGAGGTGCTTTCAATCCACAGTACTAGCAAGTCTGTACACCCCTGCTCTACATGAAGGAAAGTGGAAGTTAATGCAGATGAGTAAGAGAAAACATTCAGATACAGTATTAGTGGTTGGCACAATCACATCAATGAAACGTATAGGAGTAAAGGTGCAAAGCAATATGAAATGGAATGAACCCATACGGTCAGTAGTAGAGGAGATCAATAGTCAACTATGGTTATTTGGGAAAATTCTAGGGAAGCACAGCTGATCTATAAAGAGTAGTACGTACAGAACCTTTGTTTGACAAGGTTGGATTAAAGGAAGAAATCAAAGCAGATCAAAGGCATACTGCTACAAATGTAGTTTGTAATGTGCTTGGCAACACTAATAAAATCAGCTATCTATACAATTATTGTACTTCAACTGGAGATACTAATCTCACATCATACATACACAATATTTATTACTGAAGTAGTTATGTTATAAAGATGGATTCGCTTATTTCCCAAGATCTCTAACAAGACTGTATAAAAGTAATTGTTAAGTGACACACATTTCAACTGACCACAACAGAATCCTTCAGTGGATGTAAGGTGATCTAGAACAATAAGCCTGAACACAGTGTACAATGCTTTTGATTGCATAATGCTTTCTTTGTACAATTGTGAAATTATAAACCAATAAAATGTGTCATTATTCCCATTTTAATATCTCAAGTTGTGAAGTTACTCCTATAATTGAAGGCTTCATCCATACTTTGGTAATAAAATTCTACTTGTCACTCCATATATGAATTGTATTCACATTTAAGAATAAGGACAACCATTAGCTGTGAAATGGATGACAACAATGAACATTTGTGCCAGACTGGGGCTCAAACCCAGATTTCCTGCTTATCACAAACTGTCACCTTAACTAGTAAGCTACCAAAGCATGCTTCACACCAGACCGAAACTTCCACATGACATCAACCACTTGTCTACAACCTGCACTCTTACATAA
Source organism: Schistocerca serialis cubense (assembly GCF_023864345.2). Lineage (NCBI taxonomy): Eukaryota > Metazoa > Arthropoda > Insecta > Orthoptera > Acrididae > Schistocerca > Schistocerca serialis. Next base: position 343,619,535 of record NC_064640.1, on the reverse strand, counting down.
TCCATTATGTATATTCCCGTACAAAGAAGACATTTTAATTGAAAATCACTTGCCTGGAATCTGTGGATAAATATGATATTGCAATGCCAGTGTTGTCCAGAAGTACAGTGCAATGTTCATGTATGCATCTACTGACACCAGGCAATCAACTTTCAATTAAAATATCTCCCTTTTACAGGAATATACATAATGGATGTAACAGTGCAGGTTTCACATGGAAGTTTAGGTCTGGCCATGAAGCATACTCAGAGCCTGAGGGTGAGGTGATCGCTCAATCTAGGGTTTGAGGCCCTGTCCAGCACAAATTTTAATTGCCATCATTCCATTTTACAGCTGATGGTTGCCCATATTCACAACTGTGAATACATCTCATGTATTTCATAATGGCTGTAGTTGGCACAGTGCTTGTTCCTTTAGACTTTCGTACATGTCCAAAGGAGCATTGCACTGTACTTCTGAACACAGGCACTGCAATATCGTATTGTTACTCCATAGTTGGTGTGCTATAAGTTACTCAGTTCCCATAAAAAAGTTTACAATAAATGTCTGTAAAGCTTAAGTTCAGTACATAACAAAGAAGTATGTGCACAAGCATATCTGTTTAATGGAAACAATGCAATGTCTTATATCTGATTACCTGAAAATTCTTCAGTGTACTTTTCTTCCTAGCTTGTGAAAGTTTATTGTTGACCCACGTAACAATTTCTTTTTCTACTATTGGACTTCCTGTATTAGCCAGCTGGGTCAATATAGACAGCGTATATGCTCTCATGAGCTGCCATATAAGAGCTATATGAAACAAAACAAGTTAAATGAGGGTGATATGAATACCTCTAAAATGCTCTCAGCTATGCATCTCTAAAAATAGTATATTAATTAAATTAAAAAAAAAAAAAAAAGGTTGAAACATTTACAGAATACAGGTTACTAACTGTAGCTTTTCAAAAGGGTATCTTGCAGCTTAAATGACTTGGCATCTAATTTTAGTAAGCCACACAACTATCATTACACATTTAATTAATTACATAAATGTGCACACAGGAAAAATCCTACAGTAATGTTAAATGATAAAGAGGGAAGTGACTGCTGGAAAGGTGTGAACAACAGGTACAAAGAATTTTAAATGACTATTAAATTGATAAACTAGGGAATAAAATCTTGATTAGGTCAGTATGAAGCTACAAAATGACAAAAACAAAAGCACAAAACTGCATAATTGCTATAAACTTAATAAAAACCTGTTTTAAATGACAAAGGGAGCAGGCAAACAGTGAGAGAGATGGGAGAGCAAGGAGGTGGTGGAGAGAGTGACAGGTTGAATATGAGGACAAGGAAGAGACAGTGAGTGGGGAGGAGGAAGTGAGGTATTTACCAGGGGGTTTGAGATAGTTACTATGATGACAGTGCCACCTCATGTGCCCACCTGGGAACAGCCAGGGCATAGCTTGCCTGACTACAGGGCACAAGGTAAACATATGTGGGCAGAGTTGGCAAAGCATCCTGCGCATTTTCAGAATGTGCACAATAGAGCCATCTCCCACGTAGCCTACACTACCTGCAGCTGCCTGTAAGCATGATACGGGAGTACCCATGCCCAATGGGAGGACAGAAGGTGATGATCTTTATATGAACCTATCCCAGAATTTGTTCCCACAATTTGCCCAAAGTGAGTGGGGGAACAATGAAGTCTTAATTAGGACTGACAAAGAAGGATTAAAATATACAGAGATCTACATACTATTCAAGGCTGGCAATCACTGGTGCTAGAATGGCCAAATGTAATTAAGCCATTCTGCCTTCTATAATCAACTTGGGAAAAGGAAACAGTAATAATCTGTGCTCACAATGATTATAAGGGAAATGTGCAGTTGGTAAAAATTACAAAAACTCACAATTCAAAGCTCTAAAGAGTTGTTACCTCCTTCACCAGTAGGTCCCTGGTGCTCTGATTTGTCATTCCTTATAACCCTGTGTGGGATTGTAAATTATCTCACTCAGTATCTCAAAAAAGAAGGGATACAATATAAATTACACGAGACACCTAGAGAAGTGCGACAAGAGACTAACAGTATATCCATTGTTTAACCTTACATACAAGATTTTAGAAAATTCGTTCTTTCAATATCATAACTTACCTAGTGTGAGAGTAGCATTTCCATCATTTATGTCCTGGCCTGCAATGCCAACCAAAGAAAATTTAAGCTGTTTACCAAGCTCAACGGCATAATTGCAGTTTTCTAATTTCTCCATAAATTTTCGTAGCTTTGAGAATTTCCTGGAAAATAAGAGGAGAATTGTTCATACAATATTAGTGGTACAGTCATCATCTTGTGGTGTTACAGTTTAAGGTGAAATTCCTCATTCGAGAGAGAGAGAGAGAGAGAGAGAGAGAGAGAGAGAGAGAGAGAGAGAGAGAGAGAGAGAGAGAGAGAGAGGGGGGGGGGGGGGGTTTCTCTCCAACACCACCTCACACAAAAATGGGTGCACAGTACAGGTGGTGTGGTGTGGTGTGTATTATGAAAATATGAATTAAAAAAATATTACAATATTTTTCACAGAAAGTTAGTGCACATCCATTTTAGAATTATGCTTGCTCATCATAGTATTTAACACTTTAAAGCATGAGCAATAACATGTGCCCCCACCCCACCTCCACTCTGCTCTGCTCAGTCTATGGAACTACCACTGTTGTCAATTATTTTCAAATGTACTTAAATTTCTGTTAACATAATTCAATCGGCAACCAGATCACAGTGAGATGGATTTCCTTGGCTTTAAACTGACAAAGTTTACCTGTTCAATGCACGGATGAAAATCTTACAGGTGTTTGTGTGCATGAGGGTATTTGGGTGACCGAGTGCATTACCTTAGTTCTGTAATTTTTCATGAAAGGTGAAAATGAAAGATCAGTTTGTTCTCCAGTTACCAGGCATCAAAGCCATCACAGAACAATAGATCTCACTGGAATGTGGTGTTAATATTTTTTCCACAACTACGTATGTTTCACCTTGTACATGATAGTTTGAAGCAGCAAATTCCCTACAATCAATAGTAATTAACTTTCAATTGCTTTTTGATCAGGAGATAGTAGATGTTGGTCATTACCAAAAAAGGTAGATGTTATTAACAAAGTAATCTGGGTTTAAAATCTCTTACATGAGCAATGTTTATAATGACACTACTAAGAGGGGGGCGGGGAATAATTTTACACAAAAGGAAAAACTTACTATTATTTTAATTCTGTAGATTTTTCTTTATGAGAATTTGCTACTTACATTGGTAATTCATTGTTAACTCAACTGACTGTTGAACTTTTCGTACATAGTTTGAGTGATATAGCATTTGCAGAGAATATTGGATGTAGCACCCTCTGACACATCTTAAGTCACAATGCACCAGCAGTTGGTAGCTCTATGGTGACTACTGACTTCCATACGAGAAATCTCAAGACAAAGAAGTAGTTGCACAAGATAAAATACAATCTGAATTTAAATGTATTTCTGATACACCTACCTTCACATTTTTATTCCACTAGCCCCCATGAAGTATTTTAGAAGCTACGTAGTGTACCAGAATAATATAACGATCTCAATGTACTTATGGTGCAAGGAAGAGTGTGGTAGTGAGTTTCAAATCATTGAAGCTTTACCGTTTTAATTAATATCTGCTATGTGTTTCCTATGCCAGATAGATTAAAAGAGAAAACTGGGTGCCTAGTATGAGGGAACGCACTGTTTAAAGCAGTTTGCCTCAAGCTGGGTATGTGCAGTACTGCACAACATGGAATTTCATTGATGAGAACTGATACCTTGATTACGGGTTCTTCTCATGCCTTCTGTATAGCTTCCTGAAGTTACTATTTTCTTGTGTGCAGTGATGTAGAACTGCAATATGAATAGAAATCCCCCTTACATCGTGCTAGAGATACTGTGGGAGCCATAGTGAGCACAAAATCAGTTCTTGCTATCGTACAAGGAGGGTAGCACTCTGCACTGTAGTCAGCCGAATCCTGTTCTCTGAAGTATAGTTGCTAATGGCCATAGCCAATTTCATCACGAACAGTATGAGTGACAGAGTTCTATAAAAACAATAAGCACCAAGAAAACCTCAGTTGTGTAAATATGGACACAATGTGATAGCCCGTACGCTTTATGTAGAACACTGACCCAGTGTGTGCTGTGTAAAACAGTGCCTCAGACGACAGGTTCTAGATGCTGAAGAGCATCAGTGAAAGACCAGGATTTTTGAAAACTGCATGCAGGGGAAATTACACAAAAAACTTTTGAATTCCATGCACCAATTAAAGCACCTGTTAAGATTGTTTTCAACAATTACCATTTGTAGATAAACTGGTTTGTAGTTATTTGTTAATGTGTATTCTTCTAGTTTCAAGATGAGTATTGTAATTCTCTGCTACTGAAAGTGTGGTTAATACATTTCCTCGTCATTTTTAATTAAGGATCTCCATCATATTACTGTTCTTGTTGAGGTGGTGTGGCATTAGAGCATGTATTTTGATACGTCTTTGGGATGTGTCATCAACAAAGCATAAGTAGTATTTAGTTCACAGTCATTAAAAGGAAGTTTCAAGTTCATAGTGGTTGAGAGGGAAAGGCTGAAGTGTTGCTTCTGCCAAGTGTGTGTGATAATTAAAATGGTAATTACTAGAGGCAGACATTGTGGCGAAGAGTTCTGCCAGAAGTTCAGCAATACTCATGGGATCTGTCTTAAAGTCTCCATTAGCAGATATTCCAGGGATTCCTATGTGTAGACAATGACAGCAAATGCATCTGAGCTTTGTCTATACTTCGGAGTATGGTGTGTGGAGTATCATAGGTCAGTTCTTTAGTTCTTCATTTCAGTAAGTACAATATAATTCAGATGTCATAATCGAAAAAACTCCACACATATTCCACTGTCATTGCTGAAGGCTAGGGCTGCACATTATGAGATCCTGCTGGGTTGGTGTGCTATCCACCTGGGCACACCTATATTCAACGAGCAGTCCAGATCAAACAGAACTGCCAGATTGTTTTTTGGTTTTTCATTTTTAAACAATCAGTCCAGTTTTTGTTCACTCTAACTGAAGGTTTCCCTCATGAGTGCCACTTTGCATAGTTACCACTGCCCAGAGCCCTGCACTCCAGGAAGAATGGATACTGACTCCACAGGATGCAAGGTGAGTGACTGGCAGCAGCAGTAATGCAATCTCTGCATGGTCGGTGGGCTATAGTAGTTTTGCATAATAGTTAAAACAAAATGAGGTCCAAATCATCATGTTGTTGGGCTTGGCTATGTTGGTACTCTTTCATCACTTATTTTAACAGACAAAAACTGCTGCAAGCCTATTCCCAACACAATCCACAAAAAATACAGAAGATAGTAGGACAGTTAGACTAGAGGCAAAGAAGGGGTAGTAGTACAGCATAGATTCAACATCCTATGTTCACTACTTGTGTACTCTCAAAACAATTTTCAGAGCCATATAGGGTGTACCCAGAATCACCTTCCCCTGTTCTTGTAAATGGTATGCAGGAGGAAAGATTATCAATACCTCATTGTGTAGATCTCAGTTTCTCTAATTTTACCATACTGCTCATTTTACAAAATGTGGATGGGATGAGTTAATACATTTCTTATATTGTTTAGGAATGTGGGCACTCTGGAGATTTTTTTTTCCTTTTAGGATCTCTCACTGTGGTTCTTTGAGCAATTCTGTGACACACTTATACTCTCTAAAAAAAACTTTGCTGAATTTTCTGTCTCTTCTGTTGGAACAACTTCTTAAGTTCATAAGACTGATGCAAAAAATTCTTATGGGAGTAGACGAATTTGGCTTTAAAAATTACACAATTCACGAGTGCATCAAGATTCTTGCAATAAATCTTATTCTTTCAAGAGCTTTCCCTACAAATGACTGTTGATCATGTAACCAAACATTCACAGGTCTTACTTAACATTTACATTTTAAGTCAGCTTCTAGTATCTGCACCATGTGCCAGTCATCATCATGTGTGCATTTCAAATCCAGTTTTTTAAAACCATATGCATCCCCACTCCTCTGTTCCCCTTACACATTGTCCTCTGCAAACTGCCTCAAAGGTGAAGATATTGTCTGCCAAGACATACATTTATTATGAACAGTATGGCTCTCATTACATTACTATGACATGCAGGGTTCCTACTTCCACTTCAGACAATGTCTTCCCATTAGTACTGGAGACTTACTGTGTTGTGTTTACTAGCAGCCTTCAATCCAACCACAAACATGTCTGAATATCCCATGACAATTCTTTGGTCTACCATGTGACAACATTTAACTGCATCCACTTCTGGAAGTCAAGAACAACAATCTGGACCCAACAAACAATTGCCTTCCAAATACGTGAAGGAGCAGAACACATTTGATTCTGCTAGTGATGATAGTTGAAAACCCATTTTTATTCCCACATAGTAGCAGTTCAGTTCCCAAATAGGATTTCATATTTGATCACAATTTTTATGTCATAATACTATAAGAAATAGACTTCACTGAAAAATGTCTATGCAGCTGTCCTGGGGCACATCTTATAGATGGGAACAAGTTGAGCCTCTTTCAACACTCATTTCTCCAGCAAAATCTTTAGAAGACAACCTATTGAATCCGACCAGAAAATCTGAAGAACTAACAGTGTTGAACATACTACTGGTGAGGACGAAATGCAGGTAACTATAGCTAAAACTGGCTAATATGCTATACACTCTGACGGAATGCTGTCTCTGATACTTTACATCCATGGATAGATTACCAGATATTTTATCTGCATGTACTGCGAGAATATTTTTAGTACAGTGAAAAATGTTCACCGTGAAACTGAGGAGATCAAAACACTTTTTCGTGTTAAAAGAATTGTGTGTTCATTGAGGCATAAGGACAAAAACGATGATTATGTTGAATTTAGGTGGGGGCACTCAAACATCACGGTCATCAGCACCCTGATGAGAAGTCAGCATGCCAATCTCATGGGTGGGGAAGAAGGCTATCCCCACATGCGGAGCAGTTTATAATGCATTAAAGGCTGCCTGCCTTTCCTACCAATTTACAGATGTGGCCTGACAGTTCACAAACTTTCACCACTCTTCTAACACTGGAATCGGTATTGGCGAGGATGGTGGGTGGATCTCAATCAAGCCTAAGGGTTGGCCTGATATCAGTACGTAAGACACATTCTGGCAAAATATGCTGAACTGAAAGTGGCACACCACAAACCTTACACAGTGGGGGATCCTTCCGCCAGGAGGAGGAAGCCATGTGCTAAAGTGCTATGTCCATTGTGCAGCCTGGTAAGAAAGAACCTCCTTCCAGCGGTGAGCTTGACATGAAGTCCACCATGCCCGTGTGGTCGATTTGTTTCCTGACACCTTCAACAATTCAATCTCCCACTGACACGTGATGTGTCAGTCAGAAAATGAGATGACGGCATGCAACAGGATGGGACACTGATGGACAAGACCATCCCGACATGTTTCCTCGGCCGCTTTGTAGGCCACGTCTTATCCTTGTACCCTAAAGTGGCCAGATACCCATCAAAAGATACACTCTGTTTGTGTTTGAGCCACTGTAAGGAGTCATGGATGAGCTGAATCCACTGGACTACTGGATACATTTGGTGACGAGCTTTTAGGGCACTAAGTGAGTCGCCACAAACAAGAAACCTTGTACGGTGATGCCTGTGAATCCTTTCCAGTGCCATCATAATGCCATTAATTCCACAAATTGTTCCAAAATATGTGTTTTGAAAACCCTATCAGGAAAAACAGCAGAACAACCAAGGACATTCTCTTGCTGGGATCCATCTGTATAAACAACAATAAAACACACTCTCTCTCTCTCTCTCTCTCTCTCTCTCTCGTGTCGTGTGTGTGTGTGTGTGTGTGTGTGTGTGTGTGTGTGTGTGGAGAGAGGCAGAGGTTCTGCGATGGAGCCATGTATCTGAGGAGGGACTAGTGATCTTTCTGTATTTCTGGAATATGGTAACTGCACCAAGGATTAAAGGTGGATGTACTCTCATATGATAGCTGGTGGAGTCCACCTGTCAGGAGATCTCTGTGCTGCATGGCCAGCGGTGGAATCTTTGTCGGCATGTATGATTAAAAGGTCAGGATCAATTTTTAAATGGTGGACTGTAGTTCTTTCTCAAGCTGTGAAATCAGTTCCATGTTGAGGCCTTTGGGGAATTTTGGTGAGGCAAGGTTCAAGGTTAGGAAATCTGGCATCTTTATGTTAAGTAATTTGGGAACAGTGGGGCTGAATCACAGATGGATGAGTAAATTGAGTCAGGCGGAGTTTAACATTTCAGTTGGGCCTCAGTGCCCATAGACGACAGTTCCTGTGCTTGAGAAAAAAAACTTAGACAACGGATGAATATATCTAGTATTCTTTTTCACTGAGTCTGTATGCAACTCAATGCCTCACCTATATGGCAAGTAGCAACCTGCCGTTTCCATACCGCTGTTACAGCACTTAAATAACATTGTCTCTTCCCCCCCCCCCCCCAAAAAAAAAAACCTTACTGCTTTTTGCAATGTCTGAACATTTGATTTTAAGGTTTGGGCATCCACAGCTTAGACATATAATATACTAATTTAATTTTTTTTAAACTACTAAAATCTTCTAAAAACTTTTTGGTAGCCATATTAGCTGTTCCTTTATTACAGGCTCATACACAACCAGTTTCGTGATGATTTAGTCACATTGTCAGGTGTATACATCTATGAAAAAATGTGATATGAATTAGAAGGTATATTAATGGCAGAAGTAAGTCAATTAACCAGAAAGATAGGGCAACAAATACTCTCACAACTAACTTAACACTGGTTCATTAAAATACATGGTCTCCCAACATTTAGAACTACCCAAATTCCAATGGGTGGCAGGCACAGGCAGTGTACACGAGCACTGTGAACTGTGGGTATGGACTAGAGAGAGAGAGAGAGAGAGAGAGAGAGAGAGAGAGAGAGAGAGAGAGAGAGAGAGAGAGAGAGAGATGAAATATAGACCTCAGAGGAAAACTATACAGAATAAAACCCATGTTTCGATAGAAAAACTTAAGGACTCACCAGTGATGGAAAATCAACAGATGCCTGCAAAAGCCACATGATGGAGACATGACTGCCTGAAGCAGAAAGGCCAGGCCACCGAACAACCCAGTTGATATAATGCTACTGAAACTGCCGGCAGTAGTGTGCCCAAGACAAGCAGCCAACAACATGGCTCTTACAGCATGCCCGGTAATTGCTCTTTATTTATTTGTCATATTTCTCACTGTGGTTTTCCACCTTAATTTATTTTGTAATAATTTCCAGCCTTCGGTTGGTACATAATCGTGTTTCTTCTGTCTCCATCCTTGCATTCTCTAGAGGCACATTTAAATACTTCTTGTTGGCTACTTCTCCAAGGCATACTGTATGCTGGCAGTTTCAATAACATTACATCGGCTGTTAGGTGGCCTGGCCTTCCTACTTCAGGCATAGTCATGTCTCTATGTATCTTTTGCAGGCATCTGTTTATTTTCCATCACTGGGGAGTTGTTATATTTTTTAATCCAAATATAGCTTTATTCTGTACAGTTTTCGTCAAGGGTCTTTTTTTTTCAGAGCTATGACTATGGAGATGAAGAAGCTTGCACAGGATAGAGTAGCATGGAGAGCTGCATCAAACCAGTCTCTGGACTGAAGACCACAACAACAACAGCTATGGCTCATGTACTCTGTGCCTGCTATCCATTGAAATGTTTCTTGTAAGCATCTAATTTAGGCGGGTCTGGCAATTTGGACACCACCTGAACATTGGAAGACTGCAATTTTAATGAACCATTGTTAAATTAGTTATATGAGTATTTGTTACCCTGCCTTTCTGGTTAATTGCTTTATTTTTATCATTATTAAACCTTCTAATTCATACTATATTTTTTCATAAATGTATACACCTAAAGATGTGATTAAATTATCACAATGCCAGTTGTGTGTGATCCTGTAATAAAAGCACTGCTAACAGCTAATACAGCTGCCATAAAGTTTTTTAGAAAATTGCAAAATTATTTTAATTAAAAAAATTCCCAATGTCTTCTTCAGCATCAAATTCTTGACTGATTGATAACTTACACAGTTTTAAGTTTTTTCAAGGTAGCAGCAAGTCACACTCAGAGGGTTTTATTGACCGATTTTGCTCTATAATATTAGAAGAGGATGGTCAGAAACTCTGGAATTTACACTGTCAAACAACAAAGTGTGACAATATGGATTTTTATATTGACATTAATGAATATATTCCATTTACAATACAGTAAGTTATATTTGAAGTACAGTACTTTGCTAATTACAATGCTGGCACCACATATCAAGCTGGCAACATCCATGGTAATGTGCATCCAAAAATAATGTAGTATTCTCACCGAGAAACGTAAGGTCCTATACACATACTCATTGGTTCAAATCTACCTCACAAAAAACCAATGCATTTCAATTACTATATTAACACAAATACGGTAAACTGCTTTTGTATGTTCTGAAACCCATATTGCTACAGGAAAGAGAAATTTACATTTCAATCATCGCTTTTCTGGGCGAGTATACAGGGTGTCCCATTTATCTTTACCAACCTGAAGAACTGTTTGTCCAAATCCAAAATACAAAATGTTTCAAGCAAATGTTCTTTAGCCATCAGGGGGACATCAATCAGCACAACTGCTTTCATTGAAGCTTTGTCTTTTACAAAGATATGAACAGCAGTATGACTTTGTAAATTGCACCCTGTCTTTTTTGTTCGGCAATTCATTTCTTCTCCTAAAGACATACTCATAAATGTATCACAGCGTACCATTCACTGAAACACAACATTATTAATTACGTAACACAACACTGACATTGACGCTCCCAGTGCCCAGTGCAGGTACTCGGGGTAATGGACCACATCCACATGCTGACGGTGACAGAGGACAAATGTAAACATAAGTAGAATGCACACCCGTCATTCTGCCAATCATTGTCACTTGAAGAGTTGTGTGACTAGAATGCACACCAACAAAGAGAAGGTAGAAATGCTACTCATCTGTGAGAATTGTAAGTTAGCAGAACAGTAATTGCAATACTGTTTTCTCATGTATGGGTACATTTAGTACAGTAGTTTAGTCCTTTTAAATACTGTTGTGTAGCGTAGGCATACAGTAAAGGCTCTCCTTCCTACAAACTGCATCAACATTATGTTTCTTTTTTTATTGTTGTTGTTATTGTTGTTGTTGAAGGTAGGTGAAATGCTATGCAGGCAGCGGAACTGTACAGAGAACAATACTCCGAGAAGAACCCACCTTCCCAATGGACATTTTCTCCTCTTGTTGCAATGCTTCAGGAAACAGGAAGTTTCAACCCACGTCAACGCAATCGTTGTAGCACTCGCACAGACAAAGCTACCACAGTTACTGCTCTCACTTCCGTTGCTATGAATCCACATGTGGGTACAAAACAGCTTTAACACTATACTGGCATTCCTAAAACAGGGTGTATACGTGGCCGATGAAAAAAAATTCCCGGATTTCCCAGTTAAAAATACACTTTCTCCCGGATGAAAATACAGTTTTTCCTTGTTAAGTAACAGTATACTTTTCCTCGGAACTGTAAAAGTTATCAATCCTTTCAGTGGTTGTGGTCTTACATCGGCGTAGAATTTCCCGGCACTTTAGAAAACTAAACTCGGGGGAAAAAACGTGTGTGCAGCAACATGTACACTGCGTATTTCATATTACGAAAGTATAAATTCGAATTCCACCAAACACCGCATGTTACTTTCTGTAGAATTGAAATCGAGATTGCAATGCGCTTTTGTAAGCCGGTTGTAGCTCATGTCAAGCCATCTCGCCAGCTGATGACAGCGGATATTCAGAGCATAGGACACGTGATGTAGACAGCCAATAGCAACATCACTGTTAAGTAGTGCGAACACACAAATCGGGAAAGGTAATGGTTTAAATTAATATACATAGTGTTACTAAAAGAAAAGAAAAGCAAAGCTTTCACGTACCCTATAATATTGGCCTCTAAGATTAATAAGCTGCAAGAGAAGCTAGGCTTTCACATGTAATGTTGACCTTTTTTGCGCACGTTTCGCTTCAAGATACATCGCAGAAATGTGCCAGTAAATTTTTTAACAACGACATAAATGTCCGACCTCCTGGGCTCGAAAATATTCTAAATGGTCGTTCTCAAAGATTTGAATTTTGAATGAGAGTCAGACGCTCTGTTTTAAGAAACTCATCGGACATTGGCGCACAGAGTTCATCTTGTGTAAAAGGAAATTTACTGTACCTGAAAGTAACGCTTTTCAAACAACCATTCGGAATATTTTCCTGCGACGTTATATTCGTTTCAGCAGTTACACCAGATGACAAGCGTCGCCGTGCTTGCGCAGCTACAATGACACAGGAAGCCCATACGTTCATACATGTAAAACATTAAAAGATGTTACATTATGTCATAAAAGAAACAAGACTTCAGAGGATACTCCAAGAGCATGGGAATTTTGTAAACCCTACTAAAGTGCATAATTCGGCTTAAAGTGCACATTCGTATGTCCAGATTCAGATGTATCAGTGCAGTATTATCTCATAATTAGTTCTTTATTATGGCATAATGCCATACTTGCTAGACGATGAAAATGGGCACTTGAAATGTAGCGAACAGTTGAAACTAGGCAATAGTGTGGAATTAAACACTTCGTTTCAAATAAATTGAGTGCCTCAGCAGAAAAGATTAATTAAAGTCAAATTTCTTTAACAAACCAACAAAGATAACTTCATTGTTCTGCAAGGCGATTAACGCTTGACTGTCATAAAGGTAGAAACAAAATAAAATCTGAAACTAATAACTTATTTTAGCCTTCCGTAATTATGAGTATGTATTTTAATTCACTTGATAGCTCCCGACCACAGAAATCCGTTTTGTTTTCATTTGACGTGATAGCAATAAACGAAGAGGAAACAGCAAAATTACTTAACGTAAACACGGGTCACGTGGAGGCTACCACCTCGCCACTACAACTTAGACTGCTCTGTGCACCAGGTCCGGATCTACGATATTTCCGAACCGGGCCAATATTAGATAGTGGTGCTCCCCATCCCTCAAGCGTTTGAGGTAGGACGCCAAAAATTAAAAAAAATTGACTTTTTAAAAATATCTTCATATTGTAGCGCACGTCTTTCTGAAGTGTGATACATAAAACATATGTGATCGAGGCAACGTAAAACACGTTATTTGGTCTTAAGTGTGTCGAAGTGCAGTGCCACGCCTCTTCATACAGCATTCTTCTACGCCACGTCATTGTATTTCACTCTGTGGAATTCAAATGTGTAATATTTTGTAATGGATGTCATCAAACCTGTATTGAGGACAGTGGAAATTAAAATGCCCTATGGTGGCTTCCTGATCCCAGTCGACCGGTTTGACATCTTACCTTTTTTTTATTTTTTTTAAAAAAAACCTCACAATTAATACTGGGTGGGATTATTTGTGACTGGCAGAACAAGAACTCTTCAGAAAATTTGCAGTCTTAACTGCCTATTAGCTAATAACTTGCTGTTCTGTGCGACGTAAAATTATATATAGGATACATAAAACGAGTAAAGACAAGAGACAAGCAAGACAGTACACATTTGTTCAGTCCTTAAGTCCTAGCTTTTTTCTCCTCTCTAATCTTGCCGTAGCTTTATATGGCTTACTTTCCTTTCTGGGAAAGAATTTATTACGCCATCAAAGTTCGTCAACGTTTTGCTACATGAAAAAACGAAATGTCTTGTCTAATATCAGAAAAGCTGTTAATACAAATAGTACCCAAGACTGGTGTGGTTTCTCGATCTGACTACGTGTATTTTGTCACTGTCTGCTAGATAAAACGAAATAGGCCTGCCTAATATTGCAGCAGTTGTTACACACACCAATTAAACGAGACTGTTTTGGCACAAATGGTCATTTTTATAACACGACAGAATATAATTCAGGAAGCACCAATATCAAAAGCCCATTAGGCCTACTACAAGCAAAAAGTTTTATGTTAGGAAATAATTTCACATTTCATTCATACTCTCTAGCTTCAGAAGCATGAGATCGAAAAGTAGTAGTAAGTAATTTTTATATAAATTTGGACCCGTCATATACTTCCATAATTTGTGACAGTCTCCGTTTGTTCTCCTTCCTCGTTCTAACAAACAACTGTAACTATTTCTGCCAGTGTCAAAATTTTTCTCTGGTTAACTTCACTAACCCTGCCACACTCACTGGTTTAGTTATCCAGCATTTGTTCTCCGGTTACGAGTTGTTAAGAGCTCGTACAACGCGTATTCCACGCTACTCCCAGAATAGAACTTTAGCGGCTGCTAGCCGGGGACTGTAGTGTACCGGTCTGGCCAAAAATTTTCTGTCAAAATTTCATTTTCTTGGATACACTGAGAAGACAACACGTAATCTTAGTTGCCTGTTATTCCTGTTAGTCATTTATTTCCACTCTGGTAGCCTGAATCGACGGAATTTGCTAGTAATTATAACGCCGCTGATGATTTGCAAACCCTGTCAACCAGGAACAGTTTACAGCGATTGTCATTCACCCTTTCGGCTTTATTCACTCAGCTCGTATAGACCCGTCCCCTATTGTCTGCAGGAAAGTATTTTTCTAGATGTGATGTGGATTACCCTGGCAGAAACATCACGTACACTATGCACGCATTCAAAAATCAATTTACAATTCATTCAAAAATCAACCTAGAATTTGATCAAAAAAGTTCAAAAAACAACAGGGATGCGTTCAAAATCATATAAGTAATCGATAGACCAACGTGCACTGGATGCTAGGCGCTTTGTGAAACAAGGTCTTTTTCCTCAAGAATATGAATTTGGTCCCAAGGGAGCTGACACGGCTACACAAGTATACAAGTTTGAGGGTGTACACAGAACTAAAGGAACATCATGAAACAGAAGGTGAGCACTTCCCCAACAAGATTTTAACTTGATACTTGGGTTTACTATTATGAGCCAGAATCAAAAAGACAAGGCATGGAGTGGAAGCACACCAACTCACCTGTCAATAAAAATTCAAAACCCAAGCATCAGCAGGAAAGGTCATGTTGGTGTTTTAGGATGCTGAAGGTCCAGCTCCAGCAAAACAAGGCACGTTCTCATATTGCTGAACCAACCCAGTGAAACCATCGACAAAAATGGGCTGGAAAATACTGCCTCATCCGCCTTACAGTCCTGATTTAGCACCTAGTGATTTCTATTTGTTTGCCGCACTGACGGAGGCAGTACATGGGAAGAGGTTCCAGGACAACGAGGACATGAAAAAGTTTGTGGGAAATTTGTTCAAACATCAAGATAGAGTTTTTTGCAGCCACAATAATAAAGCTTGTAGCCCACTGCAACAAGTGCATAAATGTTCGAGAGGATTATGTTGAGAAGGAGAAAAGTATTCTTTTGTATAAATAAATTCTTGTTTCTCCAGACAATTTGTCTCTTTAATTATTGAATGCCCTCATTGATATGTCACTTATGCACTGGACAAAATTTCTTGGTGCTGCACCTAACTACCTATAAACACTTTATATGATGTTTAGTATTCCTGGTGTAATGGGATCAGAAACTGCAATGCTGATTTAAACATCATTGTAATCTTCTGAGCTCTGATTGATGTTGAAAATGTCTTCATCTGTCAATCTATGCTGTACACATAGTCACAAACTGCAACAAATTCCTCTACTGATACGATAGGACACTCAAACAATGTAAGAACTCTACCAAACATTTTACTAAATGTCAGCTCAGTTGCACTATATGAAAATGCTTAGATTACCAAAGAATTCTGCATAGCAAAAGCAATTTTCAGTCATCTTTGGAATCATCGAAATCCACACACAATGGAACACATGTAATAATGTAACAAACAAATGGAAAATCTTTTTCTTAAATTGTAAAGTTTCAGGTTTTGAATAATGCCTTTATCACTGGATTGTAGAACAATTATTGAATCTCAAGGTAAAAATACATGCTTTGTAGATTTTAATTTAATACTGGTTTGTGTGCGTGTGTGGAGAGAGAGAGAGAGAGAGAGAGAGAGAGAGAGAGAGAGAGAGAGACGAATCTGACACTTTACTTTTATCGTAAAAATCATTCATCTAAATCAAAAACCACAGTGAAAATAGTAGGCAATTTTCTTATATTTTAAAAGCATCACTGCTTTAATTTTTTTCCAGTGACAAGTAAGAGTACTGCACAGATCAATCCTAATTGCACCCTACCAACACCATAGTCCTTTCCTTACAGATTTTCCTCCTCAACATGATTGTTCCATGGTGAAGTTTTATCATGTGAATAATGGTAAAATAGGCCCACTGTTCTTGTGTTGAAGACATCTTCTGCATCATATTGTTTATGTAGTTGAAGACAACATATACTGCAACAGGCCTGCGGTCATTGTTGATCCAACTTTCTCAGCTTCACTGCAAACGTCTTTTAACACTGAACTGTTCCTTTTATTTTTCTCTTTTCTTGTTCTCAAATGTTCTCTCTCTGGCTCTAACATACTACATTTAAACATCTATCATATCTTGTTAGTTACAGTGAGTATTAGCAAAAAAAAGAAAACAAAAAGTATAAAGTATTTTTCATTTTGATGTTCCTTTGCTAGAGTTAATGTCATTGCTTTTATGATACAAAAATCACCACCATCTCCTGCTTCCAACAAAATGGTAGCTGATTCCCATACAAGAGAAAGAACAGAGGAGCAACAGTCTTCTTAATTTCTGCTCATGTAGAAGATGACACTTTCTAATATTTGTTAATGAAATTGTTAGCATAACATCATGTATGTTTCAATTTTCTATAACTAAAATCAAACCTGTAATGTCATGATCTGTTAATTCCATAGAAATTTAATTTCTTTTACAGGAGGTGAACACTGGCAAAACCAAGTGTCACAGGTAATTTACATCCATTAGAGACATTTTACCATCTAAAATTTCTATATCGTCTGTGACAGAGTTGTGTTTTCTAGAGGATGCGTGATTTGGAAGAGGAGGGGGGAAAAAAAAAAAAAAACTAACCCTCAGCTACAGCCATCCAGAATTTGTCTTCTACTTTTACAGCACACCACACAATTTAGAACTTGTGTAAAATCTGATGTTTTAGCAAACTACAACAGACCAGTATTCCAATACAAAAGGATATTTATAAAACTATTCCATTTTCAAAAGTAAACATTTCCTGTTACAAAACTTTAAGGAAACCATGGAAAACCTAATTCTGGATGGCAAGACAACAATTTGAAGTCCTGAATACGAGTGTCTCACTCAGTAAAATCTAATAAAATATTGTGTGTGTTCATTTCTGAGACTCCGATTCATGATAATAACTCCTCTAATTATAAAAATGGTATGAATTACTAGTCAAACAGACATACCAATCAGTTACCATTAATATGAACAACTCTAATATGGCAGATGTGTTAAGCTGTGGACTACTACTAATAGCAAGAGTTCAGGAAAGGTAAAAACTGTAGCAATTATAAAAAAATCTCTCAGTACAGTGACGAGAAATACATTTAACATACCTGTGTACCTTGTTCCAATTGACAATTCCTGGCTTAATAATATCGTAGAGCTGGAAGATGACAAGACCGTCAGCCAAGTCAGAGTAGAGCCAATTGACATATGGTTGCACACCCATTGAGTTCATCCAGTTCCTGTAAGCTGGTGAAAACACATTATTCTATGAACATTTGTATTCAAGAGCATGACGTGAAAGAAGATAATGTAAGTGTTATTTATATTAATGAAAAATTACACTGAATACCACACAATTTAATTTAACTGCTATTTGACTAAATATACATGGTACAAGAGCCATCCTAGAAGTACCAGACTTAACAAAGAAAACACCAAAATTTGGACGGCCACGTGGCACTACTGAGACATAAGGCCATCGTGTTCAGCTTTTGGCTCTAGCGCATCATAGGGCATCTGCAATAGCAATTTGAGCATTAATTGGCACAATAGAAGCCCAGTTGAGGGCCTGAAACCAACCTGTCTGCGTGCTAGACACAATAGACCTACACTTTGAGTTACGGTCTGGGGTGCGATTTCATATGACTGGAGGAGCACTCTCGTGGTTATGCAAATTTATGCATCAATCTAATGATTTGACATGTTGTGCTGCCATTCATTGACAGCATTCCAGTGTGTGTTTTCCAACAAGATAATGCTCATCCACATAATGCTGTAGCAATCCAACATGCTCTACAGACTGTCAACATGTTGCCTTGGCCTGCTCGATCACCAGTTTGGTCTCCAAACGAGCATGTAAGGGACTTCAGATGACACCTCCAGCATCATACACAAACAACATTAACCGTCCATGTATTGACAAGTGCATCAGGCATGGAATTCCATCCACACACTGACATCCGACACCTCTACAACACAATGCATGCAAGTTTGCATGCTCGTATTCAAACATTCTGGTGGTTACACCAGTTATTAATGTTTCAGCGTTTCCCATTTGCAATAGCTTATCTCATGCACACATTAATCTGCAATCTTGCAATGTTACCCACTTAAATACATTACCAAGACACCTGTATTCCCAAAATTTCATTACTCTACATTAATTATTCTTTGATGTTAGATTTTTTTTCTCTGTCAGTGTATACTGGAAGTCAACAATAATGCATGGGGTAGGGGGTGGCATGTACAACTGTATTATGTATTATCAATGGCAGTTGGCAGTTTCAGATCCACTTGAAAATGGCCAAATGTAAAGGCTAGAACTAGTTATGGCCTTAATAAATTTCTTATTAGTAATGGGAGTTGTTTTTCATGAAAGTTAGAACACTCAAAGCTAAGAAATATTTATTAATACATTCATGCTCAAACTTAATAGAATCCAAGATATGGGAGATTTAGCAATTTCAATTGGTTGCCAGTATACATAAAGAAAAAACCGACTGCAATAATGGTGTGCAAGTAAGAAGGCAGATGCATGACGCAGTTGGTGCAGAGGGGTGGAGCGTATCTGGTGACAGTACCAGTGTGTTCTCTCTTTGTTCCATGACACACTCCGGCCATCAACTAGCCTGGTAACTGGTTGGCTGGCAACACTGGAGAGTGTAATGGATCTGGGAGATGTGTTATTTTCTACCGGATTTGTCGATACCAAATTGTAAATGTTTTCTTATATTTTTTGTCACAATTTTTTTATTGTAATTTACCTTATTATATCCTAATTTACTTATATTTTTGAGAGTGACAGCATATTGATTACTATTAGTAAATGTGACGAAGGATATCAAAGAGACTGATTACAAGTGGAAGCTTGTGTGTTGTGTAAAATGTCTGACGCTGGAGTCGTCTTTGGCTGTAGTCAGTTGGCAGTGAACTCTTTGTGTGTGTAGACGGTAGAACAGTGTGCAGGTCACCATCATAATAATTTGGAAGTGAACAGAAAAAATGAATTATGTTACTACTTTTTTTATATAAACTTTAAGACGAAACCACATTCGAAGAAATGGTATTTGAAGCACCAAAAATGAGGCAAACACATTGAACCAGGTCATTTCTGCAGCCGACGAAACTGCATTGTGGAATCATACTTCCACTAGACAACTGAAGCCAAGACAAATATCGCCTTGTAAACATGTTACAGAAAAGGTACGGTCACGAAATATGCCAAATTTAAGTAAATAAAAAAATAGTGAGCATATTTCAACTGGGGGCTCGTCCGGGATATTATGTTCACGATATCTTCAACAGTGCTACAAGGAAGAAAATTTTTGTGTGTTAATAGCAGTTTTTTCAGAATGTGTGTTACAGTATTTGTGTTCATCGGGAAGTAAAAGTTTTGGAGAAGAAATGTTTCAGCAAAAATATAATTTTAGACAGAAGAAGTAATTTCAAGAATTTTGGTCAACAATCACATGGATGGAGAACGTGGATTTGCAACAGTAGAAGAGTGTTCCAGATAAGTCACGAAACCCTCGTATTTTGTTAAAACAATCTTTTTACCTTGTTTTGTATTGTTGTGTAATTTTTTTTCTCTTCACAATGACTTATGAGATTTTCGAGAGTATTGTGCCTAACGTAGAAAGTAGTAATTTAATAGACTTCGAAAATGTCAAATGAAACAGAAAGAACCGATCAATTTGATTTAAAAAGTTTTCTTGTAAATTTCACGAAAGAAATTAAACAATCAGTTGACGACAATAAGACTTACTGGGATGAAAAAATTAATAATATTTGTTGCAAGTCCAAGCAGTCAATACCCAAATGGGTGATCTTTCGAACAGAGTTGGCAGTGTTGAGGAAAAAATTGAATCTGTGGAAGCAAAAGTAAATGAAATTGATGCTAAATTGAGCGATGAAATTAATACTGTAAAAAACACTGGCAGATAGGGAAAGAAATTTAATTGATTTTAATGAGATAAAAGGGGAAATTAAAAATTTGGATGAGAACACAAAAGTTTTAGTAAAAAATGTACAACAAGAAACTGACAATCGTTTGGTTACTCTAGAAAAAAAAAAGAGTGCAATGATTTAGAAAACAAAAAATCTGTCAAAGAACTTAGCGAAAAAATTGAAAGTTTTGTCATTGAATTTCAAAGCAAAAATCACAATGTTAACACATGCAATCTTGTATCCAACATTCCAGTGAAGCACTTTTCGGTAGATGGACCCTTACATCCCGTTGATTTTATACAGTATTGTAAGGATTATTTTTTACCTCACTCACCAGATGATATGAAAATTAAATTTGTGAAAAAATTCTTGGAAGGGGAAGCTTTGACTTGGGCAAACCAGATTGTAACTGCGGGGATGACCTTTTCAGAATTTGAATCAACATTTCTGGAAAATTTTTGGGATGATCTTAAACAAACTAGAATCAAAAGTGAATTTTTGAATGGGAGAAATTATAGAGAATCAGATGGGAGCATGAAACAATTTTGCAAAAGTGAACTTCAAAAACTTATTCATTTAACAAAACCTTTGGATGACTTGATCAAAATTGATACCTTAAAGAGAAGATTGCCATCAGCAATGCAGTTGAGTTTAGTTCATTGTCCTGATAGTAATGTTGAGCAGTTTCTCAATTATATTGAAAAGTTGGATAGGGTAACAACAAGAACACACAGTGGATTTACTCTGAAAGGTAATGGTCAAAATTGGGGAAATGATAACTTTCAAAAAAGGGAACAAAACAATTATCATGGTGTCAGTCAAAATTCAGGGGGATATAACAATTTTCAAAAGAAGGACCATAATTTTCATCCAAAACAAGAACAACATTTTTGCGGAAATAATCAACAAATCAGAGAACACTTTTGGGATCAAAATCACAGAAATTTTGCTAGAGATCAGTACAATAGAAACTACCAACAATCAGGTAATGTTTGGCATAGGAATGGGAGCAGATTGTTGATCAGAGACATTCGCAAAACCACAATCAGCAGTTCAAACAGGAACCAGCTGTAATTCAGGAAATAAAAAATGAGTAGACACCCCCTTGAAGGTCTGCAAGGTTGAGGCAGAAGGTGAGCATGATGAAAGGACCAATGGATGTGACTATCATAAACCCAAACATGACAGTTCCAAACCTAAGCTCTCACATGAGGTTATTAGTTGTTACTTATTGAAAAAATTTCAAGAGGAAAATAATGATGATATTGATAAAGATAAAATTTTCAGTAAACAAAAACATACAGTAGATAAAAGTAATTGTGATTCATTTAATTTGACAGTTTTACACTTGGGCAGAAAAGAACAACACTGTCAGATGATGTAATTTGTAGTAGTTCAGAGACGTGTGTGAATGAAAGAGAGAATGCATGCTGTGGATATGAAAATATTGGTGAAAGGGATCTGGTAACTTTAGAAAGGGGAAATAATATTTTAGGGGATAATTTGAATATGTATGACCTGAATATGTATAATGATAATGATGTTGATGATAAAGTTGATAATGATGGTAATGGTATTGATGATTATCTTGAGGAAAGGTGTTTCATTAGTTTAAATAGGGAGTTGGGTATACACATGGTTGAAAATGGATTAAATAGTGAGAATATTATAGAAATTCCCAGGGATGTTACCAGGATGAATAAGGCTCACAAGCTGGGTGTATGTGAAAGTGTGAATTTTTATGTTGTTGGTAAAGAATCTGACTACACAAATAATGACGACACATGTATAACTTCTAGCCTAAGTGAAACTTTTACAGATACTAATGACACACACACACATTTCTTATGAATCTAGGGCTGAATAGTGAAACTATTTCTTTTGACAAGAACTTTAGAAAGATGTTTATTAATGTATGTGAAACTGTATGTCCTGAGTGGTGGAAAAAGATGAGATATTTTATTTTTGAAAAGCTGAAGGATAAGTACTTCAACAGTATACAATGTGATTTGGATGAAAATTCTTGGCTATTTGAGATAATAGAGAGTACTAATGACAATTTTGTATCTTGTGCAAATTTTATAACTGTGACAAATAATACATATAATGGTATACCATATGATTCTGATAAGTATAGGTTTGGGGAAATTTAAAGTGATTTATTACATGAGGATACAGGTTCTGAGAAAAGTAATCAATTTTGCAGTCCTTACATAAAAGTTCAAATTGGCTCATGGATTGGTAAATGTTTAATTGATACAGGAAGTGAGATCTCGGGAATATCTGAAAGGTTAAGCAAGAGATTGAAAGTGGGGAAAGATTTTGTTGAAATGCCAGTTGTTGGGGTAAAGATAAAAGGTGCTACTGGGAAGAGCAGTAAATTGGTAAAAAGCCAGGCTTTAGTGACATTTTTATTTGAAGGCAAGTTGTTCACACATGGATGTTTTGTAATTCAGGAATTTAATGAAGATTTTCTTTTGGGTATGAATTGGATAGTAAAAGTAAATACAGCATTTGATTGGATTGGAAGAAAACTTTTGATAGAAACTAGTGAAAGGGAATACCTTCAGACAAATTTTGTGAACACACTTGGTGATCAGAGTAATGGAAATTTTGACAGTATCAATTTACTAAAAGAAAATAGTTTGGAGAATATTGAAATTCATAGATCTGATACTGATGAAGTTGAATTTGGGAATTTAGTAAATCTGAAAATTTCAGAAACACAAAATTTATCTGGGGAGCAAAAAACAACAGTTAGAAAATCTGCTGTGGGAATACAGTGATGTTTTCAGTGACATACCTGGTAGGGTAAAGGGTTATCAGTGTGAGCTTCAGGTAAAACATCATGAACCATTTTTCATAAAACCATACAGTATTGCAATATCAAAAAGACTTGCTGTTGAGAAAGAGCTGAAAAAGATGGAAGGATGTAATATAATAGAAAGGAGTATCAGTGCATATAATAATCCTCTAGTAGTAGTTTCGAAAAAAGATGGTGGAGTAAGATTGGTTTTGGACTCTAGACACTTAAACAAAATTTTGTTCAGACAGACAGACCATTCCAAAAATATTGATGAGTTACTCTATAAATTTACAGATATAAAATATATGTCAAGTTTGGCTCTAACTTCGGGTTTTTATCAGGTACCACTTTCGGTTTATTCTAGAAAATATACTGCTTTCTTGTACAATGGTAAGAGTTACCAATATTGTGTTGTGCCATTTGGGTTATATTCTTCTGTTTCCGAATTTATAAGAGCTTTGGATCATGTACTGGGGCAAGAACTTTCATCTAAACTGATAATTTATGTAGATGACATTTTGGTTACAGGGCGAAATTGGGAGGAACATTTTTCGATTTTGAAGTCAGTTTGTGAAAAAACTTAGAAAAGGGGGAATGACATTGAAATTAGAGAAATGTAAATTTGCAGTTTCTGAATTAAAATTTTTGGGTCATATCAAGCACATAAAAGGTTCTGAGAATGTAGTAGCTGATTCACTTTGAAGGTTACCAATTGGGGGACAAAAGGAGATTTTTGAACAAGAGAAGGAAAAGCAATTTAAAATTAGATACTTGAAAGGGGTGGAAAATGAGAAAACAATTAGAGCTATGTGTAACAAAATTAGAAAAAAATCAAAATTTAGATCAAAGTTGGAAATTAATCAAAGAATGTTTAGGCAAGAAGGGGTATGAGAAACTTGATAAATTTTACAAATTACATAAGGGGATTTTATTTCGGAGAACAGATGTAGATTCTGATAATTGGAAACTGTGTTGGGCAGAGGCAGATGCTGAAAAGCTGATCATTTACATACATGAAAGTTTTGGTCATTGTGAGATACAGAAATGCATTCAAAAGATACAAGAAAACGTTTATTTTTACAATATTGGAAAGAAGGTAAGAAAAGAATTGGCAACCTGTGACAAATGTCAGAGAGTTAAAGTGAGCAATCAAAGATGTGGTGGAGAGATGCAAAACATTATTCCGGAAAAACCTTTAGATCTTATCGCTGTGGACTTATATGGAATGTTACCAAAGAGTGAAGGTGGTCGCTGTTACATATTTGTTATGGTAGATGTATTTTGAAAATTAATTAAACTATATCCAGTGAAAAAAGCTACTAGCCATGAAATTATAATAAAAATTGAAAGAGATTATTTCGCACAGGTGGGTAAACCAAAAGCTATATTATGAGATAGTGGTTCACAGTTCACCTCTAAAATTTGGAAAAAGTTTATTGAAAGATCAAAATTGAAGCATATACTTATATCTGTTTATTCTCCATCCACCAATCCTGCAGAAAGATATATGAGGGAAACTGGGAGACTTTTTAGAACCTATTGTAGCCATAAACATCCAACCTGGTTTGAACACATTCGAAATTTTGAAGATATTATGAATAGCCTACAACATAGTTCCACAGGATTTTCACCATATGAGATTATGTTTAATATTAGACCTCCAAATCTTATATCAGAACTTATTGAATTTCCTAAATGTACACCTTTAACTATGCAAGAGAGAGAAGATATTGTCAGGGAAACTATGAGGAAACAAGGGGAAAAGAGGAATAAAAGACATAACAAAAGGGTAAAATTAACCACTTTCAAAATTGGGGATCTTGTTCTGGTCAAATCTCATGAAAAATAAAAAATGTTAACTTCAGAAATTAAAAAATTCTTTGATATCTATATTGGGCCTTTTGAAGTCATAGAAAATCCACACCCTAATGCTTATCGTTTGGTATACCCTAAGTCAAAGAAATTATTTGGTCTGAGGAATGTTGTCTCTTTGAAACTATATAAACAGAAATCATACTTTCAAAAATTTAAATAACCTATTATCATCTAAAACAAAAGTCCTCCACTGGAATATGCTTGCTGGAACAAGTATGTATATTTGCATGTATAAACTAATAATTTGAAGTCACACGTTAATTGAAACTGTTGAAAAAACACTGTTGTAACAAAGAATGAGAGAAAGATTTAATTTTACTTTTTTACAAAAAAAAGTCTCCATAGTGAGCACTTATGAATTTTTTCTAATTTTTGGAAACTAAGTCTTCCCTGTGGGTGAAGGCATGCATGTGAGGACATGCATGCAAAGGTACAAGTTTCAAAATCAATTTTAGATAAAGCCTCATGATATATGAGCAATTTATTATTCTTTATACTGATGTTGTGGGGAGCGAAAGTACTTTTCACAAGAATGTGACTTGTAGTAATATTGTAGTAGAGAGGCAAGTGTAAATAAATAATTGCAAAAAAATACAAAATAAAAAAAAACATGAGTAAAAAAGAAAATAATAAGCAAAAAAATATATACAAAACAAAAGAAAAACATGAGTAAGGAAAAAAAATTCAAAAAGAAAATCAGAATTAAAAATATATAAAAGGCAAATATATAGAAAAAAACCACTACTCTATATATGTCCAGTATCATTTTTTATTGTACAATATGTAAGCAAAATTAAATTAACATTAATATGAAAAAAAAATTTAATTATGAGAACCAGTTGGGACAGTGTGACCAAAGAAGTGGTTGTAGATATCTTATTCTAGCAAATGAGTTTTACCTTACTATTATTTTCAATCTGTATGCTGTATGTTAGAATATTTCTCATGTATGTATATTTATCATGTTAAATAATTTCTTTACTTGAATTTTTTGTGTATGAGATTGATGGGGAAGGATCATTGCAACAACAGCCAGTAACAAGTCCACAGATTCAAAGAGTCCAAATTTGGAAGAGGTTATCAGACTGCATCATTAATGTACTAATTGTGTAATACAGATCCATTACTGAGTGTGGTCGGGATTTTGTTGTATATGTTCATAACAACAAAAGCCATGGGGAGCATTTGTAATGGATCTGGGAGATGTGCTATTTTCTACCGGATTTGTCGATACCAAATTGTAAATGTTTTCTTATATTTTTTGTCAAAATTTTTTTATTGTAATTTGCCTTATTATATGCTAATTTACTTATATTTTTGAGAGTGACAGCATATTGATTACTATTAGTAAATGTGACGAAGAATATCAAAGAGACTGATCACAAGTGGAAGCTTGTGTGTTGTGTAAAATGTCTTTGACGCTGGAGTCTTCTTTGGCTGTAGTCAGTCGGCAGTGAACTCTTTGTGGGTGTTGACGGTAGAACAGTGTGCAGGTCGCCATCATAATAATTTGGAAGCGAAATGAATTATGTTACTACTTTTTTATATAAACTTTAAGAAGAAACCACATTCAAATAAATGGTATTTGAAGCACCAAAAATGAGGCAAACGCATTGAACCAGGTCATTTCTGCAGCCGACGAAACTGCATTGTGGAATCATACTTCCACTAGACAACTGAAGCCAAGACAAATATTGCCTTGTAAACATTTCACGGATAAGGTACTGTCACAAAATATGCCAAATTTAAGTAAATAAAAAAATAGTGAGCATATTTCAAGAGGAAGCACTATATTGGGCTACTGTTTCTGCTTCTGGCTGTCCCAAATAAATTCACACACTCTGAAAACTGTATCAGTTGCTACTTAATGTAACACTTGTCATGTTTCTGTAATTAACATTACAGTGGATAAGTACCTTCACCATACCTAAACTAACATGTAAATTTACACTAACTGTTCCTCATTCTTGTACACCAAAGCACACACTACAGACATCCCAAATGACATTCTGGCAACTATAACTAGGACAATGGCCACAAGGTATGAGGTCTACATTCAGATAACAGTCAGTTGCTTGTGTATGCAGTTTCATGTCACTTGTTTTACAATACTTTTTACTGTTTTGGAAGAGAATGGAAGCTGTCACAAAATTTATAAATTTATTTTACATGAAAAATATTTTTTTGTGAACAATGATGTAAGTGATTAGCATATGTGCCCATCAACTTTGACAACATGTTTGATCATTTGTATAGACTGCCTTTATATTTTATGCATTTCTTCTCACAAAGTAAATTATTCTTTTTTTAAGAAATACAAAAGGTGACCAAAAATGTTACACAATTATTACTGTGATATCTATCTCTCTATCTATCTGACTAGAAGCTATTTTTCACAAATTATGTAGAATGCAATTGCAAATTAATAGAAGAGTAAAAAATATTAATACAAGTCCCACTAACAATGCTTTTCAGATACAAAAAGTATTAGCCCACATGTACCAAAGTAGTCAAAACTGTCACACACTTCTCTAAATGCTGCAAGAATTGTAGCATGTAGCTGAAGCTATAAAGATCTGTAGCCTTGTAAGTAAGTACTAGTCAGATTCAATGTGTCACACTGTGCTACTGTATGTATGGTACATGTCTAAACATCTACAAAGAATCATGTCTTGACACATACAAACAAAGTCTGTTTTCACCATATACCAAGCGGAAAATGGCTATCATTTAGTGTGCTTGGTTAGGGGGGTTCTATGAACAAAGTATATGAGTGCCTGTGTGTGTGTGTGTGTGTGTGTGTGTGTGTGTGAGAGAGAGAGAGAGAGAGAGAGAGAGAGAGAGAGAGAGAGAGAGACTGACTCAGGGTACAAGTTCTGGGATAGACCTAGGTATTTGAAGATGAACTGGTGATCTTGTTGTGTTTATGGAATAGGGTAAAAGCAGCAAGGATTGTAGGTGGTTGTGCTTGTGTCTGACAGCTGGTGGAGTCCTTCCATCAGGAAAACCCTGTGGTTCAGAGCCACAGTGCTGGACACATTTGTTCATGTTATCATCTTCATCTTCCCTACAAAATCAGAATGTATTTTGTAAGAATACCAGAAAAAATGGAACAAAAAACCATGGAATTTGCACCAAGTAACTTACACTGAGCAATTTCTAAGTTGTTCACTAGTACATTTATTTTATGTTAAACAATATATACAGGTTTTCCTCTCAGTTGCTATTCTTGCCAATGAGGAAAACAATTACAGAAGTGTAACTTGAATCCACTCTCATTGCTAGTTACCTAATTTCATAGGCATATATACCGATCACTTTTCACAATAAAATTTACTCCTGTAAAATAACAATTGATCAGTTTTGCACTTTCACACTCCTGCAAAATAGTACAGAAATATTGCAAAAAGTGTGACTCAGAATCACATGCACAGACAATTGACTAATTCCAATGCAGGCTTTGTGCCACTTGGCCACTGAACCAGTTAGAGATAGCTTTCCTCCTCATGTATGCCTCCAACTGACCTAAATCACTGACCTAGTTTTTTTAGTTATCTGGTTACAGGTAACGTATGTATGAGAACAATTTCCTTATTTTTAAGTGTTTGAACGGTTACATGTAATCTGAAATGGATCCTGCTTTATTACCTTAGACCTAGATTCAAAAAAGAAACACACAGTGACCAAAACATTTCAACAGAACTTACTTTCCAATGGCCCTGCAATCAATGCGATGAATTGTGTCGACACCAGTGGTTCACATTGTCTGGCTGTTGACACTAAAGGTGCATTTTTGTGTGCAGAACTTTTTTTTTTTTAAAAAAAGGAGAAAGCAACTTGAAATAACATGTTCTCTGTAAAACAGTAGCCATACTGTCAGAACAATAAATACATGTCCACACACGCCCTTATCCACACACATGGTCCCGGTTGCACACATGACGACGACGACGACGACGACGACATCCTGCTAGCCCTATCCTGAGGAAAATGTCAGGGAATGTGACAAACAGGCCAATTAAATCCCCTTACTTAGACCCATTCACGTAAACAGTAATCAAACCAGGCTGGTCCACCTGGCGATGTAAAATCTCGTTAAATTTAATTAAAAAAAAATAATCTGCAGTAGAATTCTTCCTGTCAGCAGTCAATTTGAAAAGTAACCTGGGCCCCTTTAGCTTCCAGGTGGCTCCCTTATTCCATCCCTGGCTCTGGACCTCAAAATGCCCCCACCTGCAGTAATTCACAGCTCTCCATCACATGGATCCTTAACGGCCTAGTTGCCTATGGACGGTGACTGAACAGCCATTGCAGTGGTGGCTGTGCAACCAAGATAGAAGCTAGCAATTTCGGAATGGACAAAGCCTTGTAAGCTTCGTGTACCACAATGCAAAGATGTCAAATATACAGCAGATGCTCAGCAACCTCTGCACACAGGCTAGCAACTAGACTCGTGTATTAAGTCCAGGCCTTGCTGATAAATAAACCTGGCCTAGCACAATGTCCCTATACAGTTTGTGCAGGCATGACCTGTTGACTCTCAAGATCTACGACTGAGATATTTAAGAACATTTACAGCCTTGAGAAATACCAGTTTTAGTTCATAAGGCTTAGCAGCCACATTAGCTGCTCATCAAAGGTGAGGCCCAGGTATTTCACCTTTTCCTTAGGAGTGAGAACAGCATCCCCAGTTTTTAAAATGGGTACTTTAAAAAAAAGAGAGGGCACAATTAAAATCAATGCAAACAGTTTTCTCCAAAGAGAATTTAAAACCTGTGGTGTTTACCCATTCCTCCAACCACCTGATTGCCAAATGCAATTGCTGAGTAGCCGTTGCAAGGTTGGAGGATGCACAGAAGACTGAGAAATTATCCACAAACAAGAAACAGTACCAGACGTCATACTGCAGATTTAATACTGTTGATTGCAATGGCACATACCCTGACAATCTGAACATTCCCCTGACGGACTTCATTCTCCTGCTTAAAATAGACAGGACACTCCCAACCTTGTATCTAAAATACCTGACAGAGGAAGGACTGTATGAAAGTGGGTAGATATCCATTGAACCCCCCACTGATAATAGAACTAAAACAACATACACTGATCAGCCAGAACATTACGGCCACCAACCTACTATCGATACAAGCCTGTCCACATGATAGCAGGAATGACTGCTAGTCAGACAGATGCATAGTTCATGTATCATCAATGAGTGTGCTGTCTGTGTGTAGAATGGGGAAGGTGCGCAATCTGAGTTTGACTGAGGTCAGATGATGGCCCAGAGCGTCAGCACAAGCATTTCGGAAACTGCAGGACTTGTCAGGTGCTTGACGAGAACTGTGGTGTCTTCAACATGTGGCAAAACCAAGATTAAATCATGTTCAGAAATCATGGGGTTGGGTGGCCACCTCTCATTACCGATGTCGGACATTGTAGGCAGGGCACACTGGTAAAACAGGATAAGTGGCAAGCTGTAGTGGAACTACGAGGGTTGTTTTTTAAGTAAGGGCCATTTTTATTTTTTTAAAAAGATACAAATACTTTTGTAAAAAAACTTATTTTCTGATTCTACACACTTTTACCTATTTTTCTACATAGTTGCCTTGTTTATTTAAGCACTTGTCATACCGTACAACTAAGTTTTTAATTCCCTCTTCAAAATATTCGGCCACCTGCTCCGACAGCCAAGACTTCACGGCCGTTTTCACTTCATCGTCGTCATTGAAGCGCTGCCCGCCAAGATGGTGTTTCAGGTACCGGAAAAGGTGAAAATCGCTAGGAGCAAGGTCGGGGCTGTATGGTGCATGGTCCAAAACTTCCCAGAAGAATCAATCAAATCCCGAGTCTTTTGAGAGGTGTGAAGCCTAGCGTTATCGTGCAGGAGCAAAACTCCTTTTGTCAGCATGCCGCGCCTTTTGTTTTGAACTGCTCTGCGGAGCTTCTTTAGAGTTGCACAGTAGGCATCTGAGTTGATTGTCGTTCCTCGTGGCATAAAGTCCACTAGCAAAACACTGCGCCAGTCCCAGAACACAGTTGCCATAATCTTGCGCTTTGACAGCGTCTGTTTGGCTTTGACCTTGACAGGTGAGGTTGTGTGTCGCCATTCCATCGATTGTCGCTTGCTTTTGGGAGTGATATGGGATACCCGTGTTTCATCTCCAGTGACAATTTGACTCAACATGTCATCCCCTTCTTCCTTGTAATGAATCAAAAAGTCCAATGAAGTGGCAAATCTCTTCCCTTTGTGGTCCTCTGTGAGGAGTCTGGGTACCCACTGAGAACACAGTTTCTTAAAGTTTAGGTTTTCAGACACAATTTTGTACAAAACCGATCTTGAAACGTGTGGAAATTCCAAAGAAAGAGTGGAAATTGTGAATCTTCTGTCCTCACGAATCTTTGTTTCGACTGCAGCCACCAAATCATCAGTGATCACAGAGGGCCGGGCTGAGAGCTCTTTGTCATGGGCGTTTTGACGGCCATTTTTAAACACTCTAACCCATTGACGCACTTTACCTTCACTCATTGCATTCAAGCCATAAACTTCTGTTAACTGACGATGAATTTCTGCAGCTGATAGGCTTCTCGCGGTCAAGAAACGTATCACTGGCCGTATCTCACACGCGGCGGGCGATTCAATAATCGTAAACATTATAAAGTAGCACAGCGATGCGTACATGTCAGCTACAGAGCTGCAACTTGCATCAGTGTGAACGGGAAGGATGCCAGCAAGTGGCGCGGTGGCTTGTTGCGGCGTCCACGCGGACTACGGGACTATACACGCGAACGGCCCTTACTTAAAAAACAACCCTCGTAATATCAAGTTTAATGCTGGGCGGAGTATAAGGGTGTGTGAACACAGTGAACCGAACACTCCTAACAATGGGCCTCCGCAGCCGACGGACCCATGTGTGCACCAACCTGAACACCCCATCAGCTCCTATTACTGAAAGGGGCATGTGACCATTGGCATGGGACAGTCTGAATCCATCGTCTTCCAGAGCAACAGTTCCTTGACATCTGTACTGCTGGGCAGTGACAAGTTGGTGGCAGCTCCATTATGCTCTTGGGAACATTCATTCATGTGGGCATCCATGGGTCCAATGAAGCTCGTGCAAGGTACAATGATGGCCATTGAGTATCATACACTGGTTTAAGGCCACATACACCCCTTGATGATGATCATGTTTCCCAACAACAGTGGCATTTTTGAACAAGATAATGTGCCATGTCACAAGGCCAGGAGTGTGACTTAGTGGTTTGAGGAACACTGTGGTGAGTTCCAATTTATGTTCTGGCTCCCCAACTCACCAGATCTGAACCCAATCTAACATATCTAGGATGTGATTGAACGTGGCATCGCAGCTCATCACCCCCTCCCCAGAATATACGGCAATTAGGTGACTTGTATGCAGATGTGGTGCCCACTCCCTCCAGTGACCTATTACTGCCTTACTGCTTCCATGCCATGATGTGTCGCTACTGTTATCTGTACCAAAGGTGGACGTACTGGCTATTAATAGGTGGTCATAATGTTCTGCCTGATCAGTGTAGTATCCTAGGCCTTTCCCAATTCAAAGAAGACATCAAACAAGGTGTTTCTTATTAAGAAAAGCAGTCAGGTTACCGAATGTTGAGTGATACATCCTCAATGCACACTGGCAGCGACTTAGTAAGGACCTGGTTTCCAGAACCCACAATAGGCACCAGTTGACCATATGCTCCAATGTCTTTACACAGCTTATCAGACTAATGCTACAGTTAGTCTGATCCATTTTTAAAACTGTGATCAAAATAAATTCTTTCCACCAGTTGGGGAAGTCTCCTGTCATTAAATTTCAGTGGACAGCTGAAGGAGGACCTCCTCCACCTCCAAGTCCAACTGTTTAAACATGCTGTATATTATCATGTCATGACTGGGTATAGTATCATGAGCTACTGGCAATGCAGAATCCAAGCCCCACACAGAGAGACAGAGACTGGTTGTATCCCTCCATGCTGGTGGAACGGAAATCTTAGTCAAGCCTCTCCTGTGTTTCAAATAATGATGAAAGCTGGACCCTAGCTAGAGCTGGCCATGGTGGTCTGAGATGATGGAGCCAATGTCTAAGCAATGATCCTCAGTGATGTTATGAGACACCCATGCTCTCATGCAGCTGTTGTCAGCAGTCCTGATATCTGCATGGGGATCCTCCTGATGGTTTCCTATACTTCACTTGTGGTTGTTGACCTATTAATGGATTTCAGAAAATCTTACCAAGACCTCTGCTTACTCTATCAAATTATTCTCCCTTCCTTTGTGCACACCATCCACAAGGTTGCAAGTTTCGCATCTATAGGGCACTGATTGAATCTGCTTATAGTCACCCTCCCGACCCTGATCACAGAATGACACTCATTTTTCACTACGGAACAGGCTGCTGCCTAGGTGTTCCCACTGACTTTGGGATGGATGCATCTGTGGCATGGTGGATCATGGCTGTAACATTACCCATCCTATCCTGAATGCTGTCACATTGCTCAAAAACAGCCAACTGTAAAGCAACAAGTTAGCCTTTCTGAACAGCTATCTCTAATGCTTCCTTTCGGGACATGCTCCATCAGGCAGCACTGTGTGCACTGAAGTCCCCTAAAAGGAGAAAGGGATGGGGTAGTTCAACAAGAATGTGCATGATGACACCACTGCAATGGTCTTGTGGGATGGTATGTATGCAGAGCACACCGTGACAGCAACACGGGCCATTCTCCGAGCAGCGAAAGCTTGCTGTTTTGTGGTGAAGGGCAAGGGTCAGAAGTTGACTATGTCCTTGATGAACACTGCTACCCCTCCTTCTGCCCTGTCACCGGTAAGGTCATCTTTTCTGTAGAGGTGACAGCCTCCAAGTACTGGTGCATCAGCCCATTTAAAATGTCTCTCTTTAAGAGAGGGGCAAGAAGATCCATCCTGTATAAGGAGTTCAAGTCCTACAGAAGATTCCTGTACCCGTTAGTATTCCACTTGATTATGAGAGCTATTTCAGCAGTGTGGTTTTCATTTACTCCTATCCTTACACCAGGGTGGTGAAGCACTTCTGGAAAGAGGGTGAGTGGAGGGTCTGTCCAGGTCCAGTGACAAGACACCAAAGTCCATAATGTTGTCATCAGCCAGATGTGCCGGAATGACATCTGATGGCACCCAGGACAGATTTTGACCTGAATGTTGCGACCATTTCCCTAGTCCCTTTCCCTTCAGAGATGATGGAGACGGGGGGTGTTCTACATCTACATCTACATCTACATTTACATTTATACTCCGCAAGCCACTCAACGGTGTGTGGCTGAGGGCACCTTACGTGCCACTGTCATTACCTCCCTTTCCTGTTCCAGTCGCGTATGGTTCGCGGGAAGAACGACTGTCTGAAAGCCTCCGTGCGCGCTCTAATCTCTCTAATTTTACATTCGTGATCTCCTCGGGAGGTATAAGTAGGGGGAAGCAATATATTCTATACCTCATCCAGAAACGCACCCTCTCGAAACCTGGTGAGCAAGCTACACCGCGATGCAGAGCGCCTCTCTTGCAGAGTCTGCCACTTGAGTTTATTAAACATCTCCGTAACGCTATCACGGTTACCAAATAACCCTGTGACGAAACGCGCCGCTCTTCTATGGATCTTCTCTATCTCCCCCGTCAAAGCGATCTGGTATGGATCCCACACTGATGAGCAATACTCAAGTATAGGTCAAACGAGTGTTTTGTAAGCCACCTCCTTTGTTGATGGACTACATTTTCTAAGCACTCTCCCAATGAATCTCAACCTGATACCCGCCTTACCAACAATTAATTTTATATGATCATTCCACTTCAAATCGTTCCGCACGCATACTCCCAGATATTTTACAGAAGTAACTGCTACCAGTGTTTGTTCCACTATCATATAATCATACAATAAAGGATCCTTCTTTCTATGTATTCACAATACATTACATTTGTCTATGTTAAGGGACAGTTGCCACTCCCTGCACCAAGTGCCTATCCGCTGCAGATCTTCCTGCATTTCGCTACAATTTTCTAATGCTACAACTTCTCTGTATACTACAGCATCATCCGTGAAAAGCTGCATGGAACTTCCGACACTATCTACTAGGTCATTTATATATATTGTGAAAAGCAATGGTCCCATAACACTCCCCTGTGGCACGCCAGAGGTTACTTTAACGTCTGTAGACGTCTCTCCATTGATAACAACATGCTGTGTTCTGTTTGCTAAAAACTCTTCAATCCAGCCACACAGCTGGTCTGATAGGCACTCTGCTGCTTTTGGCGTACCCTCTCAATGCTAACTGCAAAAAAATGTTGCTAGCATCTTCTGACTAAGCTGCCTGGATAGCTATGTGTTTACTCACTTTGCTTTGACATGTACAGGAACAAGTACAGGTGCTGGTGGTGGATAACTGTAGACTGGACAGCATTTGCATTGAGGCATCTAACTTGGGGACAGGTTTCTGCAACACGGAATCATATGAAGTGGCAACAACGGGTTTTTGTCATCTTATATTCTCTTTCAACTTCTGTGCAGGGTATAGCTTGTTCACGTATTTCCTGAATTTTGCATTTTGCAGCAAGAACAAGGCATTCTCAGCTACAGACTGGGTGCAGAACAGTTTATGCGGAGTTATGGAAACAGGTATTCAGTCTCAGCTTTATGGGGTGTCCTTCCACACTTCCCACAGATCACTTCACCTCCACAATCCAGCATCACACTGCCACAATGCTGAAATTTGTAGCACTGCATACGGTTAAGTATGTAATGCCTTACTATCGGAGGAAACCTGCCAAGACATGTTCAGGTAGTGTTGGAGAACTGAAGGTCACGAAGGCAGTGGTCTTCTCAATTTCTGCATTATTCCTTTGCATCCTCTGCTCCACATCCACTAACCCTCTGAAATGTCCATTCTGGTTCAAGTTCTGCAGTGTTGATGTCCATAATATCATGGCACATAACCATACCCTTGTTTGAGTAGAGGGAGTTTTGTAACTCAATAGTTATGACACAGTAACCCAATTTTTGTGACTTCATGGGTAGTTTCATCTGCTTTGCCCTTTTAGTCTCAAATAATAAGGAATGATTTCGTAACTGCTTAATAGACTAAGGTACAAGCAAGCAATTCTAAGTGTTCATGGATACAGACAGGGAGACACTGAAAGACACCCTATCTCCCCTTGATCACTACAAACACATTTGGATTTGACTCCAAGAGCCCCGTTACTAAACACGATTTAATTATCAGGAGGCCCAGCGTCCCGAATTGTCTTGGATGAGTGGATGTGAGTACTCCCAAGCAGCAGACCCATCACACTTGGAGTTGCTAAGTCCGAGTTTGAGGGTTTCATGTTGGTCCCACAAGCAGCTCCACTCAGGATCCACTCAAGAGTCCCACTGCCTGAGTAAGTTAATAAAAATAAGGTGCAGTAGTTTCCCTAGAGGTTGCCCACTAATGACTGTTTCATCTCAACAACCATGTATCTCACTGGCAAGCAGCTACCCTCAAGATTGAGAGGGTTTTCTTCAGAGGTTTTTACTATCCTTGGGATCTCAGTGGTCAAACAAAAATCTCCATACCCTGTGGCACACAACGTTCCACTGCTGTGCCATACAGTGGTGGCTGAAACATGCCCAGAGTTTACAGGGAAAGAGGAATGGTAGTACTCATCAGTCCCCAGCTCAGGAACCCCGGGGTCTCCAATCCTGTATCCAAAAAACAAATGCTGAGCCCCTGAGGGTGGTTGCACACAGTTGTTGAGCAGCTTCGAATGGGCACCCCCAGTAAACACTGAATACCACCCAGGAATCTAATACTGCTATGAACTTCCAACCATCTTGGGTCATTTTGCTATAAAACACCTATTTACAAGATCTGTCTTTCACATCTACTCTTATCGCAACCCTGTCAGTGACATTTCTTACCTCATGAAAGTCATGTTACACCACATACCAACTTCAATGTACAGCATCTAATGAGTGTAGATCCAAACCAATGATTACCACCTAGCTGTCGGAAGGCCAACTCAGCTACAGAGCAGGCTTCATAACATAATGTAATTGAATTAACTGATGCTTCACAATCCACAGTATTTATATTCTCCCCTCTCCCCAACACACGGTTTCCTAAATTGCGCAACAGTTAAGAAACCAACTCTGACGTGGAGTTAATCAATCCTAGTAGCTGGTGAGTGGTGGTATGCTAGCCTCTCAGCAGTCCACGAACAGATGCATTCAATGTGTGAAAGATCAGGAGAACATGATTGACAGGCCAACAGTACCTCCCTCTATATTGAGACAGTTTAGGGCACCATGGGCAACACACATTGTTGCATTCTACTGTTGGAAGATAACTTCACAGTGACATCAAAGATAGGGCACAGGTACAGATATACCTTAATGCATCATAAATTTAATGACTGCTGTCCAAAGGTGATATTATGCACCCAATGGAACCTCATACCATTACAACGCATGTTTGTCCTGCATGACACTGACAAATGCAAACTGGCCACATTTGTTCTCCTCAAAGCATCCATACATGAATACATCCATAGCAATATACACAAAATTGGGAATCATCTGGAAAGATGAAATGTTGTCATTCCTGTGCCCAATGTTGTATTCAGTAGTACCAATGTGAGCATACCTCTCTGCTGCTTCACGAAGAGAAGGCACATCAATGGCTGCCATGTTAACCGTGGTGTTTCAATAGTCATACAGTCCACGCGGATACTTGCCTTTCTGCAAACAAGCCCATTACCTAGTTCAAGGTACATGACATGGCTGTACGGTCATCCACAGTCAAATGAACAAAAGAGTCACTATCCTGCCGCTGTAAAATTTCAACATGAGCTGGTAGGATCTTCCCTTCTTACATGAAGGCATGACGACATGATCTCGCAAGGAAACAAAATTGCACATTTATTTCTGAATAAGATACTCATCGCGTAATTTTTCCTTATATACAGAATGTAGATGTCTTTACTCCTATGTACTCTGTATGGCTGCACTGAACCACTGATCTGGATATCTGAGCACGTAGCACACCTCTCATGCCAATTTGACATTTGTTATGTGCCACCTTCTTGGTACTGCAGTTTCAGTGACCAGCAGTACACATTATTTTTTTCCAATGTTAGAAGCAGCACCTTCCCATGTGTGCCCCAGTGTTACGGGCAAGGGGGCGCACGGGCACAGATGCGTAAGGATCCACACAGCCACCTCCACACATATGCATCACATTGTAAGAAGGAATCTAAGCATGCTGCACTTCCTGATTATTAGCAAACCTGCATGGCCATTAGGCAAACACAGAGTAGAATATTTTTTCTACAAAGTATCACTACTTTTGTGAATTCAACAGTAAATGTTTAACCTCGAGGTTTAATCTATTGCTCATTGTCATTTTCCTCAAGCTTTTAGTTAAACAACTCTTAATCCCTATTGTATCAGCAATTCTCCAATTAATCTTTTGGGAGCTGAAAAGTCAGAAGTCTTTCATAACTTCATATGACTCAAAAATACTTACTTTTCTCTTCCCTGGTTTCTTCAATATTCTCTAATCCTTCAATTTCACCTTCAGGGCGATCAAGACCGGGATGGTTATTGAACAAGTTGGCAACAAATGCAAGGTTAAGTTTGTAAATTCCATTAGTCACATCACTCGGTGTGACAAAACTACGACAACCCAGTTTCCCAGCTTGCTGGAGCATTATTTCTGCACGTCGCAGAAGATCTGGCTCCTGTAACAAAAATCAATTCAATTACATTCAATGTAGCCACCCCCTTAAAATTACATACTGATCACTTGGGAGAAATGTAGATAATGCAGCTCTCATAACAGGTGTTCATGTGGCCCTCTACTGGTGATTTAAGTCATGGCAGTGAAGTAGGTGTGTGTGTGTGTGTGTGTGTGTGTGTGTGTGTGTGTGTGTGAGAGTGCGCGTGTGTGCGCACCAGTTTATTTTATGGAATCACCACAGAAAGACATTCTACATGGAGACATGACACAATGGCAGAAATGAG
Organism: Schistocerca serialis cubense; assembly: GCF_023864345.2. NCBI lineage: Eukaryota > Metazoa > Arthropoda > Insecta > Orthoptera > Acrididae > Schistocerca > Schistocerca serialis. The sequence goes on along the minus strand of NC_064640.1, from coordinate 343,580,344 downwards.
CTGTTGTGTTTGGATATTCCCATGACCATAACACAAATGAAGCTTCACGATTTATTGGTGAATGAATGTGGGCATGGGAATGGGCATGGACATGGGCATATAATGTTCCACACAGCCACCTCCCCACATATGCATCACATTCTTTGCAGATTCTTTATAACATGGTTTGAGAAGAGTGGCCATAAAAATATCCTACCCAACACGGATCAGAGACAAGTGTCATATTTCATCCATGAAAGTTGGTTTCAACCTGACCATAAATGGCAGTGTCAGTGAATGTAGATCCATCTCATCCAGTTTCCAAGTGAACACCGTGAAAGTAACCCCATGCAATAGGCATCTGGAGTATGGTACCTCGCAACATGTCATCGCCAACACCAACATATACATCGGCATGTTTTCAATGAGCAAAGCAATGCCAACTGGACAGCAGCTGAATGAGCCATTTAATGTTGCCTGAAGAGTCACAATTTGTCCCTTTTTCATTCAATCATGGGGTCACGTGAGCTAACAGCCCAATGACCCATCTAACTTGCAATGTGTTGAGGTTCAAGTTTAAGCTACAGATAATTCTGTGACTGGGATGTTTTTCATAGCATTATTTTGGCCCAAACCATCAGGTTACTACTAACATGAACCAGGATGTTTATTTCAAGATTCCCAGTGACTGAGTGTTGCCCCCTCTTCTAAATCTTCATGAATGGTGCAATGTAACAGCTCCAGTCTGTGAAGGTAACAATAGCCACGTTCACAGTGCAACAAGCATAAAATTTGCTGTTTGACGAACATCTGGGCACTACATCACAGCTTAACTGACCTACTACATCACCTAATCTTCATTCGACAGAAAATGTCTGGGGTTATTTGAAATAGTGGGTGAAATGTTACAGTCAATATCCTCTGACCTTCCAGTTTCTGCAGCACAATAACTGATCCATTAAATTTCAGGAGTGCAGTCACATAAACAACTATTACTACTATTAATATTTCACCCATATATCCTTCAGCCATCTTCAAGGTGAGCTAACAGACAAGCTATTGTTTTAAACCACAGATATTCCAAGAGCCAAAGACATTGATCAGTGGCACAGAATGTGTGTGTCTACATGGTCAAGCCATGCTGAAATACTGGGGTACCATTATTAGCTGCACTGCAGCAACATCTTTCTGAATTTATTAATGATAACACCAGACTTCATGATTTGTCCAGTTTCAAACTGGTGTATCTATCAAATTCTTCACCAAATAAATTCCAGCTGCTTCTTTTACAACTAAGTGACCAGTGTCGATGCAGTGCTCTGCCACAGCTGATTTATTGGGCTGTTACGAGTTGAGTGTACCTATGGCCTTCCATGCAAGTTTCATGGACGGTGAGAGTCTTCTTCCTGATGTACAGAAAGCTAGACTCGCAGAATATTCTGCAAACCCCAGCCTTGTGGAGCGTCAAGTCATCTTTAACAGAACTCAAAAGTGCTGCTGTCTTCAGTGGAGGATGAAAAATCACTAACTTCGTGAGGATACAAACTATTTTGATGGTGGGTTTCCCCTCACAAACAGCACGAAAACCATAACTCTGTCTTCTTCCTCAGTCTTCTTGTCATTCACCCTCATGTCCACCGTAGGTTTTATTCATAGCGCCTTATGTACCAGTTGAGGAGAATACCCATTTGCTTCAGAAATGTCCTGTCAGTACAAGAGCTCATCCTGTAGACCGTTCTTGTAAGCAAAGCTATGTGAACCAAGGTTCTGACGCCAATCATCATCTGGGAAGGGTGGCGACAGCTAGTTGATGGACGCAAGTCGGTAGGCATTGGCTTCTGATAAACTGCATGCCCCATGGTGTCATCTCTGATGAATCAAAACGTCCAAAAATGGGAGGCATCAGTACTTCTTGATTTCTATCGTATTTTGGATTTTTCCATGGGTAGAATTTAAAACATATGTTTTTCATACTAGGTGTATTGTGTTACCACCTACTGCCAGGTACTCCATATCAGCGACCTCAGTAGTCATTAGACATCGTGAGAGAGCAGAATGAGGCGCTCCGCAGAATTCACTGACTTCAAACGTGGTCAGATGATTGAGCATCACTTGTGTCGTACATCTGTATGTGAGATTTCCACACTTTTAAACATCCCTAGGTCCACTGTTTCAGATGTGATAGTGAAGTGGAAACATGAAGGGACACGTACAGCACAAAAGCGTACAGGCCGGCCTCGTCTGTTGACTGATAGCGACCAGCGACAGCTGAAGAGGGTTGTAATGTGTGAAAGGCAGACATCTATCCAGACAATTGCACAGGAATTCCAAACTGCATCAGGAACAACTGCAAGTGCTATGACAGTTAGGCGGGAGGTGAGAAAACTTTGATTTCATGGTCGAGTGGCTGCTCATAAGCCACACATCACGCCGGTAAATGTTTCTATTGCACAATTGAACAGTGGAAAAATGTTGTGTGGAGTGATGAATCACAGTGCACAATGTGGCGATCCGATGGCAGGGTGTGGGTACGGCAAATGCCCGGTGAACGTCATCTGCCAGCGTGTGTAGTGCTAACAGTAAAATTCGGAGGTGGTGGTGTTATGGTGTGGTAGTGTTTTCATGGATGGGGCTTGCACCCCTTGTTGTGTTGTGTGATACTATCACAGCACAGGCCTACACTGATGTTTTAAGCACCCTCTTGCATCCCACCATTGAAGAGCAATTCAGGGATGGCAATTGCATCTTTTAACACGATCAAGCACCTGTTCATAATGCATGGCCTGTGGCGGAGTGGTTACATGACAATAATATCGGTGTAATGGACTGGCCTACACAGAGTCCTCACCTGAATCCTATAGAACACCTTTGCGATGTTTTGGAACACAGACTTCATGCCAGGCCTCACCGACCACCATCAATACCTCTCCTCAGTGCAGCACTCCCTGAAGAATGGGCTGCCATTCCCCAAGAAACCTTCCAGCACCTGATTAAATGTATGCCTGCAAGAGTAGAAGCTGTCATCAAGGCTAAGGGTGGGCCAATACCACATCGAATTGCAACATTACCGATGGAGAGAACCACATACTTTTAAGTCATTTTCATCCAGGTGTCCACATACTTTTGATCACATAGTGTACATATTGTACTGTGAATAAAACCTGTGTACGTAAGGAATGAGGAAGACAGACAGACTTGTCTTAAAAAATAGGTTGAATCCTCACCAAGCACAAAGTTTAAGTGATTTTTTCAGCTCCACTGAAGACACCAGCACTTTTGAGTTCTGTCAAATGCAATTTGATGCTCCATATGGCTGGGCTCTACAGGATCCTTTGAGAATATAGCCTTTGTACATCAGGCAGATGACTCTTACAGTCCATGGAACATATACATACCACTATCGACACACCCAGCTTTTACAGCCCAACAAATTAGCAGTGGCAGAGCACGGCATTGACTCTGACACATGTGGTATAAAAATGTCTAAATTCTAATACCAGCTTTATCTTTTTGGGACCCTGTTGTGAAAGAAGTGAAGGAAATTCATTTGGCAAAGAATATAACAGAGATAGTGGTTTCAACCTGGGAAAATCATGGAATCTGACACTTTCTTTAACAGACTCACAAAGACATTGCTACAGTGTAGCTAATAATGATTCATCAATATCCCACCATGGATTAACCTATAGCCATAGAGTCAATTTATGCACACTATCTGCCACCAACCAACATCTCTAGCACTTTTGGATCTGTGGTTTAAAACAACAGAATGAGTAGCACGCAACTGCTGTAGAGTTAAAAAGTCATTCAAGATATAACCTGATAATAGCCAAATCCCAGTGGCAACTTATTCCAGTGAGAAGACATCAGCAAGTGGCTTAAAATTTATCCAAAATCCATTGTCGACAAAGGGTACACTGCTAATGTCAGAATTTATTGGCACAAGGAATAGGATAGGAGGATAGGAAGAGGGGGAACAGTCACAGTGAGGGAATGTACAGGGTGAGCTGGGGTGGGGGGGGCTGACATGACAGGGAAGGGAGAGGTGGGTGCTGAGGTGAGAGGCTGAAGAGGATGGCAACACGCATGTGTATGTGCATGCACAGGTACAGGTACAGGTACAGGTACAGGCACCAGGCTGAAGGGGGGCGGAGGCACAGATGCAATAGGGGATAGACGGGTGGGGGGAGAGGAGGAAGGGGGGGGGGCTGCGGAGGTGACAGGCCGACCAGGGTTGGGCCAGTAGGTTGAGAGGGAGAGGCACAGTGGTGAAGGGCTAATTGGGGGAGAGGAGGGTAGGGCGGGCAGGGAGCATACAGAGATGACAGCCTGATGGGAGGCCACGGAGGTGACAGCTGATGAGGAGAGGGGTAATGAGGTGACGGACAAGGATGAGGTGAATTGCAAGTGGGAGAGGAAGAGATGTGTGCATTGTATGTGACACACACATACGTGGGTGAAGCCGTGGGAGGGGACATGGCTAGGATCTTAAATACACAGCTGAAACTTCAATACACAATTTTTTAATAATAGCATTAGTGTTGTACGATACTGATGGTGATTCAACTGCTCTTACTGCTGTCGTTTTATGCAACCTGCAGTGTTGTAGTTTGCCTTCATAAACCACATGCAAGATTTTCATATTTTCTTGCTTGCTACACGCAAACTGTTAGTCCTACAACAAAAATGATCAGGACCTTTTTGTATGAAATTTAATGTACTTAATTGTATATTAGGCTTGAGGCCATAGTTTGAGTTATTCAAGAAAAATGTACAAAATTACCTTCAAACTCGCCCTATTCTCACACTCAGCCCCCATTTGTCAGGGTTTCTAGTATGTTGTTCATGGCACTCTCTTCTACTACTGTACAGATATTAGTGACTGCATGAATTACTTCCATCATTCAACATTTTTTTGTCTTCGTTAATTCACCTTATTATGACACTCGCCCAGTTTTGCACTTACATATTGTAAAATTGAAGTTCGTGTAAATTTTACATAACAGTTTTGTGAATTTTAACACCATAAAAAACAATTACTTCGTCGTATTTGTCAGGCCTTCTGACTACCAAAGTACTGTGCTTGTAAGTGTCAAGTCTGAATCAAATTGTCAACGTATAATTAGTTGTTGCGTAACTTTTCAGAAGTTGTTTTTCAATCATTATCCTCATGTGCACATTTAAATTATTAATGCTGACAAAGTAGCTGACTATGCTGGTGGTGTAACAGTCCAATTGAGAGACAGAGAAAGGTCTAATATAGGGAATAGTTCATGTAGTCACAAATTTTTGTAAAATAGGAGGAGGGAATGCCACGAACAACATACTAAGAAATCCTGACTGGTGAGGTATGAGTGTGGGGTGGAGTTGTGTTTGAAGGTAACCTTTGTACGTTTTTCTTGAAAAACTAAAACTGTAGTCTCCAGAGAAAATACATCCCAGTACAAAATTTAGCTACATTAAATTTCCTACAAAACTTCCTGCTCATTTTTTTTCTGTAGAATCACCAGTTTGCACATAGCAAATGAAAGAATACAAAAATCTCATTTGTGATTTACGAAGGTCAGCAAATAACACCGCAGGTTTAATAAAATGACAGCTGCAGGGGCAGGTGAATCACCCTGTATAAACAGCATTACATTTTTGTAACTGTATTAACATGTTCCACAAGGTCCTGAGGTGCAGGCAGATTATGTAAGTGCCTCACCATGGTATTTTGGTAGACAACCATTCAACCATCTTCAGGTGATAGCTGAAGGTGGCTAAACAGTTATTAGAAATACCATGGCAATATGTCAACATCACCCTGCTTCAATCTCGAAAACTCATGGTACACTCATTACACAGAAGAAAACTTCAAGAACTGTATAAAAGCATGTTGAGGTCGTACTTGTGGTTCACAGTATTAACAGGCTTTCTTTCAGCCTTCCTCTTTTCATACCAGAATGGGGTTGTCCACATCTGACTGTCAGCTCTCACTCCAAATGCTTGTTATTTCATATTTCATCCTTGGGAAATGAAGCTAGTAATAGAATACTGTGGGTGATTCAGCTGGAATTAGATGAGCTGACAAATCTCATTCCAGGTTTGGGAAAGACAGAGATGATCACTTCTTACAGGTTTTTCAAGTTTTCTCACTCTATCCATCCATCACAGCACACTGGTACGTTCCACAAGAGAGATTAATGCAATTACAGAATTTTTGGATAACAAGCCACTTGTCTTTAATAAAAGTATCAAACAATTTTCTGATGTTGCAATCACTTCTGATGTGAATGACCTAGCGAGCTCATTATCAGCTGGAGGCAAATGGCCAACAGTAATATGGTTGCAAAGCCCCAAGCAGTGGAGGAGGCACTGTCAGTAACTACTGAGCGCACTGACAGCAGCTGGCTGCAAATCTTGCCTCATGTCAGCATGACTGACACCTGAAATCGGGGTTCAGTTACTGTTACTGCAGATAGCTGTTACTGCAGATAGCTAGAGGAAATGGTGAAGACAACTAGCCTCACATGCTGTGGGCTACTAGGATACTGGTAGCAATGTGTATGGAATGCACACGTGAGGTGTTTTTAATGGAAACTCCTCTACAAGCCTGATAAGGTGCAAATTTATTTTGGATATGAGACATCAATTATGGAGAGTATTAATGACATTGCAGGTCAGAATGTAAGTTAGTGTAGTGGTAGTAAGTTAACTATACCAGCATTCATGAAAAAATTCCAGAAATAGTCTCACTTATAAACGGCAATAATGTGCACGTAGAACTAGAGTTGAAAGCTGTATGAAATTTCAAGTGAAGAGAAATAAAATTTTAAATTCAGATTGGAATGTCTATTTCAAAGACAGGCAGTATGGCAGTGATGGTGGTGTGTTTATAGCTGTAAATAATGCAATAATATCTTAAAAGGGTAGCACAGATTCTGGATTCAATACAATTTGGGTTTAGTAAGTGTGAAAGGAAACAAAAGAAAAATTCAGAGTAGGTATTAAAATTCATGGAGAAGAAATAAAAACTTTGAGGTTCGCCGATGACATTGTAATTCTGTCAGAGACAGCAAAGGACTTGGAAGAGCAGTTGAATGGAATGGACAGTGTCTTGAAAGGAGGATATAAGATGAACATCAACAAAAGCAAAACAAGGATAATGGAATGTAGTCAAATTAAGTCGGGTGATGCTGAGGGAATTAGATTAGGAAATGAGGCATTAAAAGTAGTAAAGGAGTTTTGCTATTTGGGGAGCAAAATAACTGATGATGGTTGAAGTAGAGAGGATATAAAATGTAGGCTGGCAATGGCAAGGAAAGCGTTTCTGAAAAAGAGAAATTTGTTAACATGCAGTATTGATTTAAGTGTCAGGAAGTCATTTCTGAAAATATTTGTATGGAGTGTAGCCATGTATGGAAGTGAAACATGGACGATAAATAGTTTGGACAAAAGAGAATAGAAGCTTTCGAAATGTGGTGCTACAGAAGAATGCTGAAGATTAGATGGGTAGATCACATAACTAATGAGGAAGTATTGAATAGGATTGGGGAGAAGAGAAGTTTGTGGCACAACTTGACCAGAAGAAGGGATCGGTTGGTAGGACATGTTCTGAGGCATCAAGGGATCACCAATTTAGTACTGGAGGGCAGCGTGGAGGGTAAAAATCTTAGAGGGAGACCAAGAGATGAATACAATAAGCAGATTCAGAAGGATGTAGGTTGCAGTAGGTACTGGGAGATGAAAAAGCTTGCACAGGATAGAGTAGCATGGAGAGCTGCATCAAACCAGTCTCAGGACTGAAGACCACAACAACAAGTGTGAAAGGTGGTTAAAATATGGTAATTAGAATCTTTTTATGAGGCTCCAGCCTCAAGAGCTATACAGTGGAGAAATTTGAGAAAGTATTATATAAATTTTCTGATAATGTTATAGGGTTGGGAGGGGGTAGGGGGATTCAGTTTACGACCTATAGACTGCGAGACTAATATGACTTATGTGGATGGTAGTACAGCAATTACTGCTGTATTGTTCTAAAATGCCTTATCTCAGCACTAACTTCAGGACTTAGAGGATTGGCTCATGAGGGTAACACAATATCTCACTGTTACAAACACCCTTGGACTGTCATACTAGACAGAGTGCAAGCAATGTTACATGTTTACCTTTGTCGAGAAATGGCCCTGTCTAGACAGTTTACTGTTTGTATGCAGTATCAGCTCTCCATACTTCTACTAAGCGGTTGGCAGAATGTTTATGAGCAGTGTTATAGGATATTGTCCTTAACATTACATACAACAACCAGACCGCCTACATCTAAACTTCAGCACAACCTGGTGAGGATTTAGAATAAGTTTGTTATCAGAGCTATTTCCCTACTTTATTCTTTAAAATGCTGTAGCTTCAGCCTAATTTCCTGTTTTGTTAACTGCAAGCAACCTGAAGATTTTCAAAGAAAAGAGATTGCTTGCATAACACAATAAATGTAAAAAAAAAATTACACCAGCAGTGGCATTCATTAATCATGAACACTTAAACTGTTGAACTGTTAAGACTGGAGCCGGGATCACGTTACCAGGACGTTGAGCGAAGAGTGGGGTTGAGTGAACCCATAAAGCACTGGGGCACTAATGAAATATCACTCAATTAACAATCATTTATTAGTGAGAATTTTATGTCACGCCGTTTTCTTCCCAGCACTGCTTAGCAGCGACCACGCTGCTTATAAGCCAAGGTGACACATCAGTGGCCCACGATGGACTTGCTGAGCACAGATCCTTGCACTGCCTGTGGCCAGCACTACGGTCCTGTCAGAGGAGGGTGCAGCAGCCGTGCGTGCCTGCAGTTTGGTGTGGCTGTGGCACGTCAGCGCTCTCCAAGAGTGAAGTTACACTTAGGCTGAGCCCAGGAAGTATGCATACCACTTTCATCAGTTGTCAAGATGGTGTGTAGACTGAAGACCCAGCAGTAACATTAACATCCTGTGTAGCAGTTCCAGTACACAGGCAGTGTAGCGGTACTTTTACTGCCTCAGTAGTGGTGACACAGGTGCCCTGCAGCTAAGCTGAACAGTCTGCAGGTAAGCAGACTGGGTTTTCATCCATGAAGACTGGCCTAGCCTCCATTCCGAGTCAGTGACCACTGTGTCAGGCAGGACTGCAAGATGCAGACCAGTCCCATCTACAGTCAGACAGCTGGGGACTTGCAGCTATGGACTTCAAGTTAGTGGCAGCTTCTAGACACTTTTACCATAGCATCCTGCACCTTAATAGAGCTGGTATCTGTAACGCACATGGAAAGGATTAACTATCACAATGAGCTTGAGGAGGGTAGAGGTTTTATAGGTGGTGATAAACTCATATGCAACTTCAGACATGTGATGAAGGACACTATACAGCACAAAGTAGCACTTTCATAACATTTCCGATAGTGCTACTTTCCACACAAGCATAAAAATCCCAACCAAGTTTCCTGGGATATATCTCAGAGGTCAGTGCTCGGCACTGTAGTGCACTCTGTCCTCCTGGGTGTTCAGGGTCTGTATCAATCCAGCTGTCTTGCTTCTTTGGTCCTGTTGATGAAATGTATCACGTAGTCATCCCAAGCATTGTGCAGTTGAAACTATCATTTTCGACTAGTGGCCATGGAGCAGAAAGAACGGTGTGAAGCCTTTAGTATCTTGCTTCACTGTGTTATACGTGAACATCATGATGTTATATCATGCCCCAAACCCTTTTATTTGACATCAACATATATCAAGAGCATATCTGCCAGCATTTTATTAAAGCATTCTATGAGGCCACTCGTATGTGAATGGTAGGCATCACCTGCGGGTGATGTCGCAATATGAAATTAACTCTGATACTAGTCTACACTGGAAAATTTTTCCATGGTCAGAGATGATCACACATGGTGCTCCATGCTTCAAAATGACACCTCCTACAAGGAACTTTGCAATTTCTGGAGATGCAGCAGTCAGCACAGCTTTAGTGACAACATAGCAGTTGAGGTAGTCAGTGCAGACTATTGCTCACCGATTCCCGTTAGTCAACTTTAGGAATCTCCATGAGTTCTATTCCAATTCAGTGGAATTGTACTACTACAGGCGGCATTAATACAAGACGCCCTGGAGACAATTGCAGCATATGATTCTGTCGTTGACATTCCTTACAGTGGCTCAATGTCAAACAGATCCATAGACATCTGGCCAATTATACCTGTGTCTGATTACATCTAGAATCTTCAGGAATCTTAGGTGAACAAGTGTTGGGACTGTCATGAAAAACTTCAGGATAGCTGGCCGTAGTTTAGGCAGGATGATGACCAACCCTTTCTGCCCCACTGGGTCATAGTTACTCTTATATAATGCTCCATTACTAAAATGTCCTTTTGTCAGTTCCTCCTCCTTCACGGCTTGTATGCTTTTCAGCAGTGCTGGATCTCCCGCTGATTCAGTAGCAATGTCTTAATGTAGCAATGACTAAAAGTACATCCATATTCCTGTCTTCTGCCATACAATTCCTTGAAAGGCAGCCAGGGCCTTGTGCTTGCATCCACTTTCGGATACCACTGTGATGTACTTCTAAAGCCTCAGTGCCCATTTCACCATGGATTCGCCAGGCTAACCAGCCAGCACAAGGGTAAATTATTTTGCAAATAACTATGGCTCAAAAAATCAACAGCAAGGCACTCTTTCTCAGTTGTAGAGCAGTTCCTAATGGAAATCATAGTCATCTGGAAGCATAAGCTATCACCTTTTCAGCACCTTCCTGTATTTGCACCAGAACTGGCCCTATTCCAAAACCACTAGCGTCTGTGTGAATTTCTACCTTGACATTCTAATCATACAATGTTAGACTGGGAAAGACTTTCGTGCCTCCTTATGACAAAGGAAGATCTTTCTTGTGCTTCTTTCCAGGAAAATTTGGGATTTCCCTACAGTAGTTCCTGTAAGGGATTTGCCTTGGAACAGAAGTCCTTTACAAATTGCCAGTACTATGAGGGCTGTTCAAAAAATTCTGGAACTTTTTCCACAAAGTCTTCTCCGCTTACCTTTCACCTACTGTGCATGGTCTCCTTCCAAAGACTCTCCTCCACAATTGATACACCGCTCTGAATGCCGTTTCCATTTCTGGAAGCTGTCTTCGTACACCTCTTGTTAGATTGCACGAAGTGCTGTCTGTGAAATTTCTTTAATGTTTTTTTTTTTTTTTTTTTTAAATTTCATCTATCATTGCAAATCTTCATCCCTTCAATGGGTTTTCAACTTTGGAAATAAAAAAGTCCACAGGGGTCAGGTCTGGAGAGTACGAAGGATGAGAGAGCACAGTGATTTCATTGTTTTGGTCAATAGTCATGCATCAAGAGGGATGAATGTGCGGGCGCGTTATCATGATGCAGTAGCCAAGAATTGTCTCACCCTATTTCAGGCCATTTCCTTCTCACATTTTCTCACAAGAATCACAATACGTCCCAATAGTACTATTGATTAACCTTTTGTCCCTGTAGCATGAACTCACGATGAACTAATCATTCAAAGTCAAAGGAAACTACCAGAATGACTGACATTTGACCTGACCTGACAAGCTTTTTTGTTCTTGGAGAACCTTTTCCAAGCCACTGTGAAGATTGAACCTTGGTCTCAACATCATAACCGTAGACCCATGTCTCATCACCAAATGTGTTTCTCTCAATGAACATCTCTTTCTCATTTGCGCGATCCAAAAGTTCTTAACAGATTTGAGGCAAAGGTCTCTCCCTCATCTTGAATTGTAAGCACTAAGACAAACTTGGCGGCAACATGATGCATTCCAAGATGCGGTGTTAAGGTTTCACGACATCATCCAACTGAGATGTTGCAATTTTTTTTTCTTCTTCTCAATCTCTCACTCAGTCTTCGATTGGCATGCACAATTTCGTTGACGTTCCTGACATGAAGGTTGTCAGTAGACATCGCCAAAAGACATAACCCTGAACTCTGAGGCCATCAGGAGGTATGAAGGCAATATTTTCCCAGTTAGTCTCATAACCTCAATTTGCTAACAGTCTGCCTGCGTTAACAAAGTTGAGAAACAGTTCTGTTCTTTCAAGTAGTCTAGGATGTCATCAATGCACAGCAATGAATAGACTTTTTTGTGATTTTGTTGAATCGTCAGCTGTTGACGCAGAAACACCATGCACTGTGTGATTTTGTCCTCCTTCACAATGAGCACAGGAGATGATCAAGAACACTTATACTCCGCAAGCCACATTACGATGTGTGGCGGAAGAAACTTTGTATAACACCTTCACTTCCCCCTTTCCCTTTTTAGTTGCAAATGGTGCCTGGGAAGGACAACTGTTGGTAAGCTACTGTAAGGCCTCAGATATCTCTAATTCTACCTTCATGATCTTCTCACGGAATATATGTTGTGGAAGCAATACCTTGGGTGAATCTTTTAGGAATCTGTGCTCTTGGAATTAAACAGTAATCACCGTGATACAAAATGTAATCACTTACATATGCCTCTATTGTAGTATTAGTCACTTCAATTAGATGAGAAAGTAGGAGACGAGGTACTGGCAGAAGTGAAGCTGTGAGGGTGGGGCACGAGTCGAGCTTGGGTAGCTCATATGGTAGAGCACTTGCCCGCAAAAGGCAAAGGTCCCGAGTTCGAGTCTCAGTCCAGCACACTGTTTTAATCTGCCAAGAAGTTTCATAAGAAATATAGACAATTGAAAGGACAGCAGCCCATTTCATCATAGGCATGCTTAGAAGTGCTGAAGCATCATAGGTATGCTCATCTAATTGAAGTGACTAATACTACAATAGAGGCATATGTAAGTGATTACATTTTGTATCACGGTGATTACTGTTTAATTCCAAGAGCACAGATTCCTAAAAGATTCACCCAAGGTATTGCTTCCACAACATATATTCTGTGAGAAGATCATGAAGGTAGAATTAGAGATATCTGAGGCCTTACAGTAGCTTACCAACAGTTGTCCTTCCCAGGCACCATTTGCAACTAAAAAGGGAAAGGGGGAAGTGAAGGTGTTATACAAAGTTTCTTCCGCCACACATCGTAATGTGGCTTGCGGAGTATAAGTGTATATTTTCCAAACTTGAAATTATGACAACCAATCTAAATTGTGTATCTAAAAAAAATAATCAATGTTTGAAAATATAATTGGATGGGTAAAAAAATCTACTCACCAAGTGACGGCAGTAGAAAACAAACACAAACGTTAGGCTAAGTGTAAGCTTTTGGAGCCAGTGGCTCCTTTTGGCAGAAGGGTTGAAAGAAGGATGAAGCAAAAGGAGTGGAAAAGCTTAGGAAATGGGGATACTTACAGGAAAGACACCCAGAATGCCCGGTCTGGGGAGAGTTACTGGACAGAACAATATGGAAAGACTCTTTCCTTCTCATCCCATCTGGTAAGTCTCCTCAGACCCCGAATTCTGGGTGACTTTTCCGTAACTCTCCCAATTTCCAAACCTCACCAGTGCTTTACCTTCGTTCTTTCTGCCAATGGCACAAAAAACTTTCATGTGTTTTTTCTCCCTCTGAAACTTTTATGAGTAGATTTTTTTATTTATCCAATTATATTAAATCTAAATGGTGTAATGGTTTTAAAATGCTGCTGTTATTAGCCTTAAAGTGATGCTATGAAAAAAATCTTATCACTTGTTGACATTTCAAAATTTACAGAGCTGCAATCAGAATTTTTCATGAAGCGATAACAGGAAAAACAAATTACTACACAGCTTTAACCAGTACATTTAATTAGATAATCCACTAGTGTCAACTAGCAGCTGATTCTTGAAGTCTGTTAAAGCATTGGCAATCTTTGGTTAGCATCCTTTACTTTATTTCCATTACACTTAAAGAAACTTACCATTAATGCTTCCATTGTCACACCACTTTCTGGTGGTGCAATCTGCTTCAGCAGGTATGTATAAATTTCTGAATCTACAATATCTCCCTGGAAGTTGCCACACCTCCTATACGGACAAGTAGTAGGAAAACTGCAGTTAACAGGATGCTCTATGGATGTCTACACACAATTTTTAAATCCAAGGAAATGAACAACAGAAACATGTATCCATAGATGAAACCATTAGAATAAAAAATAAATATCGTGAACAGAGAAAAATACCTGGCTACTCCAGCCCTTTCAAGGTGATGGTTCACCCATCTTAGCAAGATAGCTTCAGGCGATAATTTCATTAGATCTTCTATGTGTTCCCCATCAGACAATAAAGATGTCAAACCTGGGCAGTTCTCCAAAGTTATCTGATTGAACAATCCAATCTGTTGGAAACAAAATAACATGTTACTGCACTGGAACATAATCAACGAAGGACAGGGACAACAGCCTGTTAAACTGAGTCCTGAATTTTGCATGGGATTTTTGGAGAATTTTTCTGTTTTGTTTCTATTTGGCACAGAAATAAGTCTATCCGTGTAACTTTTCCCTGAAAATTGTGTAATAAACTATAGCAAAGTTACTGCTGCACATTCTGAGCTGAACAGCCTCATCCATGACAAGTCCTAAATACCACCAAACACTGGCTGGCTTGTGAGAATGTGCTACCCACATATACAATTTATACTCAAGTAACCACTGATTTCTAGAATGTGAAATTTATGTTTTCTGAGCATGTTGCCACTATCCAGTGTATCTTCTGACAAACAAGGAATATCAAATTCCAGAAACTCTGAGGCAAGAATATATTTAATTTCCTCAAAGTCAAAAAAGTATGTCTCGCTGCATGACTGGCCAAGTACCTGCCTAGTTTCGTAGCTGTAGATTCACAGAATGAAAATGATACAGCATGTGGCTCATTCAGTGTTGAATGAACATGTTTGTATTTTGTACCACTTCCGTTGCATGAACAACCATATTAAATCTTTCACTTCCCTTTTTTACCCTAGGATAAAATTATGCACCCACATTTCATTGTTTGTCCTCATATGCAACACTGGCCATCTTCAACAACCTTATGTGTCAAATAGGACAAATGAAGTGACTAGGCTCTCAAGATTTTGCTGACATTTGTTTTGGAATTCAAGTGAATACATCTTGCAGTAATGCAAGTGATCAAGACTGACATTCCACACCTTAAAGTTTCTATACCTGGAATGCACTTTCAGCTGACAGAACAAAATGTTTCTGCCCCTGCACCACTTCAGTCATGACACTATTGGGTCGTATTGTGGCATATGGTCTTTCAACGTGATGCAAATTGGCAGCAGAATATTATATTTTTGTCCTTTCTCTGAATGTGCACACAGAAACCTCTCATTGTGCAAGTGAACATACAAAAAGATATCCAAGCAACACGCAGATTGTAAAACAGGGCCTACTAAGAATCATGTCTCTGTAATATTGTAACTGTGGTACTGAAATTCTTATTGAACACTTTGGTTCCTAGTTACAACTGTCAAATAATTATCTGCCATTCGTAAGTGAAAATAACTATGGTCAATAATTACATAAAGGATGTTGACCCATCCAACATCAAATTATCGAAAAAATTATAGTTCATCACTGTGTAATGTGTTGGCTTGCCCATCCATCAATACGATGACAAAGCTACAATTACATGGCATTCTAGATTTTTTCCCTTCTTCAAAAATGCTGTTATTGTGTTCGTTCTTTCTCCCGAACACACCTTGTACATTACAAGCCACTACATTCTTCCTGTTACCACCTTTTTCTAGCTCCTTTGACTTCTTTTACTTGTGGATGTTTGGTGACACAGTTAAAGATCCTTCTTCTAATTTTGCCAATAGAAAGTACTTCTGCTTTGCATGCCTCTGAGCTGCAATATTTTCAACATCTGTATGTATGACACTCGGTTTCCTCTCCCTCTCACCTCCTGTCCCCCAAGCCATCATCACAAAATGAAGTTAAATTTAGATACCTTAATGCCCACATTTTTAAGCCCAACAACAATGTTCTTTGCTATGAATTGATCCTTTCTGACTATTCTATACATACAGCAGTTAGCCACAAAATTATGACCACTTCTCCACCATGGGAAGATGCTTGCCCACCCAATAAAGCAGAGGAAGCAACAGTAAGTTTCACAGCAGAATCACACTTACTTATACATGCACATAAATCTAAGACTTTCCAGGCCATTACACACCCAAGTGGATTCTGAATGTCCAAGTAAAAAAACCTCCAAGACCACAAATGTCTACAAAAATGCTGCGTTGGCATTGTCATGTTACTTGATGCACACAGGTACATCCCACTTCCTTAACATTCTGTGGCAGGCACCACTTTGCCCAACTTTGTCTTAATAGGCATGAAGCAAGTTTCTGTGCATTACTCAACTGGAATTTGCAGCACAATATATTATTCAGTATTCCATTACATAATAATTTTCAGGTTCTTCAATGACACAGTCCTAGTTTTCTATTGCCTGCATAAGTAATTTTGTGCTATCTTAATTCATTGTATGGCCTCTGGTGCCTCAATGTTCAATACTGGAAGACTTTATACACTGTTAGCGCTATCTATGGCATTGATGTCCCTTGCACTATTGTTGAACTGTGCTAATTGTTGGGCTGCCGAAGGTTGTACCACTTATGTGAAGAATGTGGAGCTTGTTACAGACAGCAATGACAAACCAGTGGACTGTTGTTATTACTGACTACTTTACGGCTGGTGTCTCTCCCACTGAACGTGTTATTTTACAACACAAAACCAGTGGTGGTAATGTCCAGCATTGACTGTCTCCATCACTATATATGACTTCTTATCTACTACACCACGTGCCAGGAGGATGTATCCAGCACCAAAAAGCAGTATGTCTGAGGCAGCCAGGGTTACAGCTGGGCACACAACGCTTCCATCGTTCATGGGCTAATTTAGTCCCTCATTCATTCCATACATACAAATACTGACTGTCCATGTAAACATGAATTTTTGCTATTTGTTTGCCTTCCTGGCAATTTGTTTTCTATGTTAATTACGAATGTTGCTTCTTTTCTGGACTTTTTCATGGCTATTCCTTATTGTGTGATTCACTTTAAGTTAAATGAACACTGTGGTCATAATAGTTCTGTCACAATAAGAGCAGTCACATTCTCTGTGTGTAACAGATCGCAACATATTTAGAAATATTAAAATTCCAACAGTGCCAACTACACCAACATAAGAGTAACTGGCACCATCAATCCAAGTAACTGGAATTATTACACTCGTTGCTGATACTGTTGATAGTATGCAAGGTTAACGAACAACATCTATCAACATGCCATACCCAGCCCCTCACACCCAGTTGCCCAATTCCACTTCAGACTGAAAAGTTCATCACGTTGTGTTAAAATTTTAACACACCATAGTAGAGGATGTCATGGTTAACTACAAAGTTTAATAGAAACCAATAGTGTTGGATTTGGGGTACAAAAAGCTGTCCGGTATCCTATTTGCCAATAATGTCTTACTGTGTTAGGCCACCCACTGTAATCACACCACTATGTAAAACACAGGTTCTTAAATCTTTGCAGCCATGACTAAGAGGCTTAACAAACTATTACTGACTATACCACAATCTCTTGATAACTGCAAGTAAACTCTAAGAACAGCACGACACTACTCCACACTCTCTCCAAGCTCAGTTGCTCATAATATTGTACACAAAGTTACAAAAGTGTCCTATATTCTTACATGGGAGGTTACTGATCAACACTAGGAAAGAAGCCCTGTAAACATAGAACTGAAAGAAATACTTTTTTAAATACTGACTGTTCATTCCTATAATAGTCCACTGTCTGTTGACACTACAACAGGTGTGCAATGTGGTTCCACTCATTCTTACATGTTCTTCAGCCCCCTCCTCAAAGAATTACAAACTCATGCAAACACACCTGGCTGTTCTTCAATTTGGTGCTCATATAAAGTGTACACTTTGTTGGCAGATGTGAAACACACAGATTTCTTTAAATGTCTCCACAGCCAGGTTATGCCACTACACAGGCTAAACCGATCCATCACTTATTAAAAGTCTGTTAGGTACAGTAAAAAAAAAATGTAGAAAACAGGGGAAAGTCCACCATGCATACACCACATCCAGTGTCTTCCTGCAAGAATTATGTCCTCTAATAATGCAAGCTATTTGTCACATGGAAAGTGATGATAAACGGGGGGTGTTAACTTGTCCTGATGTGTACCTGAAGTATATTAACCCTTCCCACCACTGATGGTGTTATGGGGAAACCAGTCATATTATTAACTAGGAAAAAGGAAATTGCATTAGACTGTCACTAAATGCTCTTCATTTTATTATATCATGATCAGTTTTGAGGCTCTTAGCATCATCAACGATTTACATTGAATAAATGTGCATTATGTTCATCTTAGGGTTAAATTTTACAGACAATTTTGATTCATACTGTCACATCAGGTACTCCTAGTGCCACTAATGAACGGACATCCTTAATAGCTGGTTGCAGAATGTGTTCAATGAGGTTGCTTTTCGTTCAAATACAGGCTTCATCTTCCTCTACAAAGAATCACAAACTCATCTGAACACACTTGGTTGTCCTTGTATTTGCTCACATGTGTGGTACACATGCACCTGTAAAGTGTGAACATTTTTATCATTACTCTTCAGCCATTCACTGAATTTATATATCAATAGCCCCCCCCCCCCCCCCCAATCATCATCCATGTACTGCTTCCCATGGAGTGCATCCTTCAATGGGCTAAACAAATGAAAGTCTGAAGGTGCGAGATCCGGGCTGTAGGGTGGAAGAGAGAGAACTGTCCAATGAAGTTTTGCGAGCACCTTTTGGGTGCACAGACTTGTGTGAGGCCTTATATTGTCATGGAGATGGAGAAGTTCATTTGCATTTTCGTGGCGACAAACATGCTGAAGTCGTTCCTTCAATTTCCTGAGGATAAGACAATACATTTCAGAGTTGATCATTGCACTATGGGGGCAGGACAGCAAACAGAGAAACTCTTCAGAGTCCCAGAAGACAGTCACCATGACTTTACTGACTGACAGGGTGGCTTTGAACTTTTTGCTCTGAAGGAGAGGTGCTGTGGTGCCACTCCATGGATTGCCATTTTGTTTCTGGTTTGAAGTGATAAATCGATGTTTTATCACCTGTGATGATGAACAAATAATTGTCATGATCAGCCTTGTAACATGTAAGCAATTCCACACAGATGGTCCTTCATTGCTCTTTACAGTCACCTGTTAGGTGGCGAGGAACCCAGCAAGCACAAGCACATACCTTTGACTATCCCAACTGGTGGATGAGTGCAGCAGCACTACCAACAGGCACATCTAGCTGAGCAGTGAGGTGTTTGTTTGCAATTCATCGACCATCTCTAATGGTAGCGTCAGTAAGTTCCAACATTGCAAGAGTCACCACTGTGTGTGGCCAGGCGGCACACAGGAAATCTGACAGGTCTCTGTGACCCTGTTACATTGATAGATAACTCGCCCAACAACTCACCATGCTTTTGTTCACTGCCAGGTCTCCATAGACATTTTGCAAGTGCCTATGAATATCTGCAATTCATGAAACTACAGAGGCTGCTGCAGGAATATTCCACAAGCTCCACAACAAATTCTGCATTTCTTCAATCAAAACTTGCCGAGAAAAAAGAGTTGTGTTACTTATTCAACACCTCTTGTACACATGTATCACGTATATCTAATGAGAGAAGCCTAAAAATCAGTCATGGTATTATAAAATTAAGAGGATTCAATTTTAGTCCGGTCAAACTAATTTTTTCCTAATGAACCTGATGTCGTTTCCACAACTGCTCTGAATTCGCATCAGCCCATTTGTGGTAAAATTTGCTACCCCACTGAGTGAATCATGCCTGATCTTTGAATAAAAACCAAGTTGTGAACTTCATTGTTCAGTCTTAGCATTCGTGGACAGAATTGCAATCTGACATGGTGGTCTCGTTGCCCGGAAGCTTTCACACACTGTAAGTGATAAAGTAAGTGCTTGTGTAGAATTTACCACACACGAATGTTTTGCCAATTCTTTGCCCATTTGATTTCAGGAAGATCCTCTAGTATCTTAACACTTGCTCCTCCAAACCTACTTCATCTCTTGTCCTTGTCGCGAATGACCCTATGTCTGTGGGTTGCTGGATCAACCTTCTGAACCTCTTTTACCCCGAGTCTGCGGTACTGTGGATGTTATTTAGTGTACATAACATGTGCCTTCCTATCTACACTGCTGGCTAAACCACAGCAAAACACTATGTCTACAATTTATTGTGTGGAATAATAGGGCTATTTCACTATTTACATTATTCACACTTAATCACCGATCTTATACTGATGGCTGCACAACCTCAACATGCTTGATTTAGAAGACCGTTTTAAGTTCTTCTTCTGACAACAGCACCATAGAGGATAAGTACAGAGCCAAACATAACCAATAAGAAATGAACAATGAAGGTAGTAGGAAGACTTGCCATGAGCGAGTACTGACCTTTCTCGATAGAAGTAGAGTGGGTCATGTTTCACCAAGTATGTTTACACATTTTTTTTTCTAGTTTTGACCAGTGCTATCTCTAGTTCGAATATAGGTACTTTTTTTGAACACCCTATATATTATACGAAAGCCACTAGAGAATGACCCATAAGAAGGGCTTCATACTACTGTTTGCAGTGGCAAGACACCAACAACAAGATTGCCACTTGATACATATAAGAAAAAGAAAAAGTGTGTGAAACAAAAAGAACAATTCCCCACCCACAAGCATGTACTTCCAGATGACAAACAGATTATGTCTACATATATTTTTGGCCTTTCTTAAAAAAATTAAATAAATAGATAGTGATGGTGGATGCTCTAGCCAAATATCCACATATACAGAAACCACTCCACTGGTTTTTACCAAAAACATTGTGATATACAATTTTTGTTATCACCAACTACAGCCCGCAAATGATCTCCGCGTTACTTCAAGGCTTCTGTGCCTGCAATTACATGAAACAAAACTGTCCAATTATCATACATACAATCTAATGAGGAAGTGGAGCAGATAGCCCACTTGTTAATATTGCAAATTAAGTTTAAGACCGAGGAGTTCCGCTGTTCTTATTTTTAAGGTTTTACAGGACAATTACAGAATGTTCAGTAGAACTTCTCCACATGTCAAATCCTAGATACTTCTACACCTGTTCTACCCCATTCCAACTATCTGGGATCAATACTAGTGACAATGGTTACAACATGTGCTTCCCATATGTACACTACATATCCACATTATGTGGTGGACTGGAAGAAGCAACTCTACCACATCAAGCTGTCACCTTTCCCACACTCCAAGATGCAAGTGAACCCTTCATCATACATTAAAACACCTAATACATCCTCTATTAAGACAATTCTGCCTCTGAATGACTTACTGGCCCCAAATAATCATGGGAAACTTCTGGAAAACAGTACTGAGACCTCTGTGTTCACCAGGTGACTTTACTACCAATGCTTTGATACCCTTATGAGAACGGTGAGGAAAGTGAGGAATGCAGCTGCCTCAGCTGGTCACATTTAGTATTATGACCACAGAACCTTCCCTGTGTTGGTGTTTTGAGTTAGTTCCAAGTGGGTGGTTGACACTAAGAGACAGAACTACTTGTGTGACTCAATATATGGCGGCAACCTGAAGGACCATCTTTGGGTACATTTATGCTGCACCCTTGCTGCTAGCTTGTTAAATTTACATTACAAGCTCGCCGCCGGCACATCACTGCTCACACAGCACCTCACTTTCCTCCCAGGAACCTTTGTCCTGCTGCTGTTCGCATCACTAGTGCAGTGGATTAATTGTAGTGCATAAATCAAAAACTATGTTCTGTGCATTGTCTGATGACAGTAAGTGGTTTGCTTCTGCCAAAAATGTAGTTAAAGACAATAAGGCAGAAGAAGAGGTACGGATGCACCCTCTGAATGTAGATAATCCACACTGCATACAGTTTTCCCAGTTCGATCAAGAAATCAAAAATTATTCAGAGCATTTTTCAGACTGTTATGAATGTCTTAACAAATTTTCTGGTTTATTTTACATATTACTGAACCAGAATAGTTTAAAATATGAAGATTCTACCCAAAAATATTTGTGTAATTGCTGCTGAAGAGTGATTCATAGTCCTCTTCACTCCGAAACAATATTTTGTCAGTTTTTATCCACACCTACATTGTACATTACAACTGCCACTTTAGGAACTAATTTCTGAAAGTTATTACTCCTGATGTTATCCCTATCATGAAGTGGTTATGACAATCTGTATGTCTATGGTCCCAGATAGCTTTGTGTCCAGAAACAACTGAATTAAGTGCCTGTTTGAAATCATCAC
This sequence comes from Schistocerca serialis cubense, assembly GCF_023864345.2. Lineage (NCBI taxonomy): Eukaryota > Metazoa > Arthropoda > Insecta > Orthoptera > Acrididae > Schistocerca > Schistocerca serialis. Next base: position 343,558,044 of record NC_064640.1, on the reverse strand, counting down.
TTACAGTACTCAGAACGTTACTTTCCGCATATGGTGGTTTCATTGGTAGGATACAGGGAAATTACACACAAACTCTCTCACAACAGAGTGCAAACAAAGTCTGAACTATCAGTATTAAGTGTGGAATCTAGAATACGTCACAGCTCCCTATAGCTCTTGCAGTGATCACGAAGATACCATTACTCTAGTTACAGCTTGCACAGTGGGATTTAACAAGTCAGTTCTCCCAAACTCCGTAACTTAATCTATGGTACAAAGGAAACTATCTTCTGCCATGCACTTCACAGTAGTTTCCCATGTATAGATGTAGCTGGAGATGTAAAGCATATATATGCTGTGTGAGAAACTGTGCAGTCAGGAGCAGCCTCGCACAGCACTCTAATGACCTTGAAGCAGCTACTCAAGGCAAAAGTTAAAAGGACTAACAGCGATGGTTGCAAAATGAAACAAACCAGCTTGAAATCAATGCCTGGTGTTGATCATAGCAAGCCGTGGGGCAAGCATTAATGGTGCATGGTGAGTATGCTGGTAAGATGCAGTGGGTTTATTTGATCACTGCCAGCAAGGTGGTCACAAACTCACTCATAAATCAGCAGTTGCCATACCTCACCATTTACCAGTTGACAAATACAACTTTTTCACTTCACATTCCTCTAAAGTACAGATATTTTGCACGAGGAACTCACTATTAAGTGGGTGCTCATCACTTTCTGACTGATTCATGTAGGTACTTCAACTTGACCATATTTATATTATAAAGACTTAGAATCTGTTGGATATTTGGCACAGTCTGTGAATAACCACCACCATCTCCCACCACCACATATTACATTGATTTTTTAGAGTTTAAATTGGTATTATTCTTTTTTACTTCAAGCTGCCTGAATGTGATGAGGTGACAAGATTTATTTAAGATTTGAATATCATTGCTTGTGAATAACTTGTTCAAGTCAAATTCCACACCTTAAAAAGATGTCAGCTCTCTAAGAACTATGTTTCAAATAAGTGATTTACTGTGAATTAAAATAACAGGAAACTAATATCTACTAAGTACAAACTAAATTAAGATAACAGGATGGTGGCATCTAGGCATTTATGAAATTATGTAAGAAAACATATGAAGAAAATATAAAAAAGAAAAAGATATACACAGCTCAACACAATTAGATGGACAAGAATTTGACAGAGAGTAGCACGTATGTAGTTTGTGATTAAGATATATACTGTTGCTCTTAGTCTTCTGATGAGTTTTAATAATGACAACAATCCTCCACAATACATTTGAAAGCCATAGCTCAGTGGCAGTATTCAAATGTATCATGCTATGCCTACGAATAACATGGACTAGCAATGTCTCACTCTGCCATCTAGTGAGTGCAAGTAACGAGTTCATCTTTATACTCTTTGTTTATGTTTCATCAGTCAATATTAGGCCTCTGACAGAGGCAGAATGTGTGGGCAGTGACGTTATGGCAGGAAGGTTGGACTTAATGTGGCTTTATATATTGCTGGGAGTGCTTGGAAATGATTTCATGAAACTGATACAGTACAACCCCACTTTTACGATCCCGGAATTAACGTTTTCCTGCCATTTATGAGATTTTTTTATTGGTCCAGTCAAATTTCCTATGCCCACAATGTTAATTTGCACCCGATTTTGCATCAACATATTTATAATTTTACCAGGATTTACGTATTATGAAAAAAAAAAACGTTTGCAGAGAGGGAAAAAAATAGGCGTTTGCAGAGGGGAAAAAAAAAGGCGTTTGCAGAGGGGAAAAAAAAAAGGCGTTTGCAGAGGGGGAAAAAAAAAAAGGCATTTGCAGAGGGGGAAAAAAAAAAAGGCGTTTGCAGAGGGGGAAAAAAAAAAAGGCGTTTGCAGAGGGGAAAAAGAAAAACGTTTGCAGAGGGGAAAAAGAAAAACGTTTGCAGAGGGGAAAAAGAAAAACGTTTGCAGAGGGGAAAAAGAAAAACGTTTGCAGAGGGGGAAAAAGAAAAACGTTTGCAGAGGGGAAAAAGAAAAACGTTTGCAGAGGGGGGAAAAAGAAAAACGTTTGCAGAGGGGGGAAAAAGAAAAACGTTTGCAGAGGGGGGAAAAAGAAAAACGTTTGCAGAGGGGGGAAAAAGAAAAACGTTTGCAGAGGGGGGAAAAAGAAAAACGTTTGCAGAGGGGGGAAAAAGAAAAACGTTTGCAGAGGGGGGAAAAAGAAAAACGTTTGCAGAGGGGGAAAAAGAAAAACGTTTGCAGAGAGGGGAAAAAGAAAAACGTTTGCAGAGAGGGGAAAAAGAAAAAACGTTTGCAGAGAGGGGAAAAAGAAAAACGTTTGCAGAGAGGGGAAAAAGAAAAACGTTTGCAGAGAGGGGAAAAAGAAAAACGTTTGCAGAGAGGGGAAAAAGAAAAACGTTTGCAGAGAGGGGAAAAAGAAAAACGTTTGCAGAGAGGAAAACGTTGGCAGAAGATATTTGCATAGAAAAAAATGATGTTGGCCGTCCAGTAGTGTTTCCAAGTATTACATGGTTAAGTTTCTTGACAGCAGGCCACTCTACTCAGCAGATTTGAACTGGTAAACGTGTAAAAGTTGGACAAATTCGTGACGTATCTCCCACAGCCGCCAAGCTCTACTTGCCACGGTGGCTGATGGGAGTAACTAGGTTCGTTCGAATGAAGATATCATGACCAGTCACAACCATTTCCAAACTGTGTTTACTGCACAAACACAGTTTCTTGTTGGTTGTGATCATTGTGACACCTTTATCGAACCATATTTAGAATGTTTCAGCTTATGGCCACTTGGAGCACTAGTTGACACCATCATACACTTTTCATCACTCAAATGTCTTTAGTTTAAACACAGCGTCAGTTATGTATTTTATTCACGCTGAGCAAAGTGTGGTTTGAGAATTTATTCTTTTTGTCAAGTGCAGATAACCTCAAAAAGACAACTACAGTGCAAGAGTCGCTGAACAACACATATTCAAACACCACACAAAA
>NC_064640.1:343534417-343554552 GCF_023864345.2 Schistocerca serialis cubense | reverse complement strand
CGTGGAGGGTAAAAATCGTAGAGGGAGACCAAGAGATGAATACACTAAGCAGATTCAGAAGGATGTAGGTTGCAGTAGGTACTGGGAGATGAAGAAGCTTGCACAGGATAGAGTAGCATGGAGAGCTGCATCAAACCAGTCTCAGGACTGAAGACCACAACAACAACAACATGATTTCTCTTTATCCAATTTTTCACACACTTATTTTTACAATTGTGGCACATAAGTATGCTCCAAAACTGAGGCAACCTTTTTCAACTTTTACTTTGGATACTTTTCCTCACAATGAAACCTCTTTTTCTTCACTGGAGATTCAACTAAAAACTGGAAGTTAATATTTAAAGAATCCAGATGTGATGCTCTTTCATCTTCACTTATCTTATCTGGAAGTACCTAGCACAGCTGAGGCAGCACATGTAGAGATTGATAGGTTTTGTGATACTTGATTTCTACATTTGCTGCAAATTTTTCCACTTAGCAATACATTTACCATCCACTGCTGAACGTTCCTCAGAATCTTCTGTACTCTTGTGTGCTCTTCTTCTTTAAATGGATTGCAGTGGGATAATTTTGAAGTGAAATACTGCTTCACAGCATGTGTACACAGCAGTTTGAGTAAACAGGCCACACGTATGAAACAGACTAATGATGACTGGTTACAGTAAAAGCCTCTCTAATTGACTGTTCACAATAAGAAATTTTCAGAATAATGGTGACTGCTATTGTCTGCTGTTCCGGAAAAGCTCTGATACATAGCTGCTTACTGTATTTGGTGAGCCATCTAGATATTTCCTGTTTTATAGTAGCATATTGGACCAATACTTTTTTCCTTTCATAAAAATTAAAGGTAGGGTCTTTTGAGATATTCATGGTCAAAGATTAATGCCAATGACCTTGAATGTAAAAATTCATAGAAACCTACCGTGTTGCAAATCAATGTAAAGCTCTACTCATTAGCTCGTCAATTATATAAGTTTCATTACTGTATCTGGATTACATCCAGAGTTATAGTCATTTATGTTGTGACAGATGCATTTAAATTTCACACAATGTGCAAACCTGCAACACTCTTCACAGCTGTCATAAACCTCTGCAAATTGGTAGTTTTCATCTCTTACCCGGGGACTGATGACAGATGTTAAGTCCCATAGTGCTTAGAGGATCATTTGCCTGTAAGGTCACTTACCTTGGGTAGAGAGAGAGAGGGAGTGGGGGGGGGGGGGGTAGTTGAATTGATGTTAATCTGGAATCAGTTATTGTGTAACTCTTAGTTAATTTCATGCAGCTTAAGTCATTATGAATTATATAAGGAACTTTCCAGGTTCCTGTTTCATTGAGTGATGTAACACAGTGATGGTCACACTGGGAGGACTATAGTCCAGATTGCAGTACAGCTATCTTGTGTGCTCATCACTTGTTTATGTGACCATATCAGAATGTAGTATTACCTTTTTTTTATGAATTGTGAAATAATATTCCTAGAAATGTGTCCAACACAGTTTCCAGGTTAATATGATGATGCCCCACCTTGACATCGTGGTTGTGGCGACCTCCAAAAAGGCACGCATAGACTTTTATTTATATGTGGGGGGGGGGGGGGGGTTGTAGAGATAGCAGGCCCCATTTCCCTCACTGTCCTATGGCTGTTGTAGTTATGCTTTATGTTCATACATAGTATATGCTCACTGATTGAATACTGAACTTTCTTTGGGTCCATTGAACCTATAGATATTTAATGTCAGAAGTGTCCCATGTGGTGATGACGTTGCATCATATGTGCACAAATAGAAAGAGAACAGAACACTGGTATTTTATGTGTGTATTATTCTTTGGTGTAGGTTGTGGTGACACACTAATCAGTATTGGAGCTTGAAGTCAACATTAGGTTGGAATACGACAGGACAGTTTGCTTATTAGCTGCCAAAGCAGTGTCTAAGGGTTCAATTAATCCCTGTCTCCTCTATTGAGAAGCGATAGATAGTGCCTGTGATCAACAAGAAAGTGATTAATTACTAATCCTAACACAAACTGGTAGAGTCCAACACAAAAGATGAAATGTGATTCAGCACTGGCTGCCCTAGTACTGCTGCACACCATACTTTTTGATTACTGTGTTGACAGTGGCCATATGCAAAACATTACTGACTTCACTTCTATCAATTCAGAACTTGGAGCTACATATTTATTATAGGATTAGGTGCATAAATGTGTGTTATTTAAAGTGTGCATCTCCCATTCATGATGATGCATTGTAACAAAAAGAACATAGCCAGCTGCTATATGTTATTTGATTCACCATATTGTACAGAGATTATCCATATGATTAACGGACAGGTGCTCATGAGATCTTAGATATTCATATAAATTGTACTTGTATATTATGTATTACATATAAGAGACTTCAAATTAATATTAATTACTCTCTTCTAAGGAGATATCAGAGATAAAGATTCATGGCTCTTAATATGCCTCATTGTTTATACTGTGTGCACTTTTTTTACTGTTCATTAAATTGTATGGTGAAATTTGGAACTTACTTAAGAGCTATGGATTAGTTAGTGCCCATTCCTGTTCTCAGTTCCAGAACTGAAAATAAGGATGTGTGTGTCAGTCAACATAAACCTCTTATGGCAACAGTTTCATCGCTGAAGAGTGTGAACTGCTCATGATTGTAGATGATGGTGTTGAATTGTAGCTCCATTTGTTGATACCTCACAAATCCACTGCCTTTTTACACATTGGTGACTGTTGATTAGAAAGGCAGTGGCAGCGTGAGGGATACAAGAAAATACTGTGGTAAGTGGTTAAGTTACTTTTAGAAAAGAACCAATGTCATCAGCATCATTTGCTGATGGAGAATTGTGATAAGTTCCACTTCATGAGTGTGTGATAGTGGACAAGCACCCCATCCTTGAAATCTTAACAGATTGACCTGTAGCTTAGCTCAAGTCTATGTTATGTTGGAAGATGATGATTTGGTTGTGAATTGGTGATGCCAACAAATTTGAATGTGAAATAAAATTGTGGTAAAACACTGATCTTTAATATAGCCTAATATTTATGTTCATGCCATATTGAATGTAAAGGAGGTCCACTACGTTATTTTTACCACTGATATTGCTGACTGAAATCTGGCTCTCACATTAAACTAAATTACACGGTAAAGGGCTAAAGCATACCTACGGTGTTCCACGGTTCTTCCATTGTGTGTCTCATCCTCTTATTAATTTGGCACAGCACTCAATGATTATTTTGTCGTTTCTCATATGAAGAAACCATTATGTGTCAGCCATTTACAGGATGATGACATGACTTTTTAGATAAAAAAATTTCTGAATAGCCAAAATGCAGACTTCCAGAACCAAGAGTTCTGTGAAGTCATCCATAATTTGGAAAAAATATGTTGCATTAAAGGGTGAATATGTAAAGGAATACTGCTGTTGTGCACAATAGTTCATAGCCTTCTGAATTTATACTATAATGTCCCTCTGATTATCTTCAAATGTTTCAGTTTTGTTTTCATTCTGATGGTAACTTCCTGTCTTATACGGCAATTCACATTTAAAAATATACTTCTTGTGTTGTTGGAAAAAACCGTTTGAGAATCTTGAAAAAAAATCTCCTTAGAGAATTTCAGGAAGCAGTTTTCAAAGGAATCGGCCCCTCACATGGGGATCCTGAAGGGAATGTTTGACTAATAACAGCTGTTATCTAGATGTGTGAGATGTCATTGTACTGTTGCTACATCTGTGGATGAGAAAGTGGAGATAATGTATGTTACACAGAAAATGTTATTTTACAGGCATGTTACACTATTTACGCAATTGCAAATGGATCATTTCTCATAATGTATTTTCTCCACTCGGCTATTTGATCTTGTGTTATTGGTTTTTTGCTGTACTTTAAATTCACCACAATTAGCGCAACTTCAAAACAAAACTTTCAGGTTCACTTGACCCTTCTTTATTGACTTTTATGCTGTGTCGAAATGTTTACAAATAACAATACTGGTATTCAAAATTGCTGAAAAGGATTCCTAATTTTATTTTTTTCCAATGATTTTTGCACCTCTCCCTCCTCCCCCCATCCTCAGAAGGTGATATCATCGTAGTTTTTGTAACTCTCAAGTAATGCAATGTCTAGAAATGACACTATCTTTCCTTCATGGAAAGGTTTTCCTGCATTCCCTTGTGGTTCTTCTGCAGTTGTCATAAACTGTGAAATTTAAATAGAACTTGTCCCTTCTTAAATAAGACTTTCATTTGTGCACTTTCCTTAAACATCAGCGGTTATCATTCTTTGACTGATTTCTTGAAGCTTTCAGCTGACATTCTCTTATTTCCTGTATGATTGTGCAATTTTGGCCTTACGCCATTTTCAAGTATTTTATGGATGATTTTTTAGTAACAGATTATGTCATTTATGTCATTGCTCCTATGATATCGTACAGGAAATAAAGAGAATGGCAGCTGAAGGCTTCAAGAAATCACTCAAAAAATTCATTGCAGCTGCGGACCCTATCGCATTGAAAAAATTGTATCATTCTGTCTGTGCCAACTGCTGTATTCTGCTTTTTGTAAAGGCAATTAACCACAGTGCTAAAATAGCTTTCCAGGTGCACCTGTAAATTTTACCATTCATTCTTCAGTAAAATCTACTTATGAATATTTTTGGTGGATGTGGTACTAAACTGATTGTGTGATAAGTTTCACATCCATCCTCTTTCACTTTCTTTGGGAATATGTAGAGTTTGTGCAAAGATTTTTGAATTTTGGACAGAAGCCTGAATCTTCATGTCTTCTTCTTGCACCTTAGCCAAATTTGTTCTGCATCACTATTAAGTTTTTCTAAGTATTGTTTCCATCTCTTCACTGTTTTTGCTGCTTCCATTACTCATTTGCCTCCATGGGCTCCACAAAGTGATTGTTTCTGGGTGGTATGCAGCATCTGTATTACCATGTTTTTATTCTGCCTGTTATGTGTGGCTTCTGTTTTACTGCCTTTTTCAACCCTAATACTCCATTTGCTGCATTTACTATTCTTCCTCTAACACTATTCCTCTAGTTTTCCACATTGTGTAACTCCTCAAAGTGTCATTATTTCTTTTGTTGCATTTCACTCCAGGACATCAGAGTTTTTAACTTCTTTCACTGTGCAAGGTGACAATGTAGTTAAGGCAATGGACTCTAATTTGGGAGGACAATAATTCAGATCATCTTTCAGCCATCCAGATTTAGATTCCCTAAATTGCTGCAGGGAAATGTCAGGATGGTTGTTTCGAAAAGCAGGCAGCATGATTTCCTTGGATGCTATCCAGATCCAAGCTTGTACCTCATCTCTAATCACTCCAGTGTTGACAGGATGTTAAAATGTTAATAGTCTTTTTAACTTTTTTGCTTCCAAGTGGTATTTCTCTAGTATGAAGTTATGTTCACTATCAAGTCAGCACCCAGATAACTCTTGCAGACTTTAACTTGATTCTTCACTATTTTTTTTCTCACAAGAAAGAAAAAAGATGAAAAATAGTAACTCTCGATACCTTTTCTGATCATCTGATATCTTTTATGTCTACCACCACCTCAAGTGATACTTGTAAAGTACCAGGTAGTTATAATTAAACTGACGATGTTCCAGATGTTGCAGTACAGGCTATATACATCACAGGCACCAAAACATCATAGGTATGTTCATTAATTGGTGCACTCGCAGATTTTACTGAGAAAAACTGTTGTTCCACTTTCTGTCACCAGGTGGAAATGTGCCGCAAGCAATCAGAATATGGTGTGGATGCAGGAAAAGGGGAGGGAAAATCAGACACATGACAGTGATGGTGGTGGCACGTTTATTAGAATATATTCACAAGTTACAACACATGTTCAGTAGGGTTTCCCGAGTCAGCAACATGCTGCTTCCATAACAGTGGCATGGTGGACAGTTGCTTGCAGTATATCCAGTGTAATTGGAGTGAGATGTTGCCGTATGCTATCCTTCAGATCAGGAAGAGTCCAGAACATCTGTAATAGACACAACCTTTCAGATATCCTCACAACCAGAAGTCACATGTATTTAGGACGGGTGATCAGGAAGACCAAATATCTTGAAAGTGCCTAGAAATAATTTGAGTGTTACCAAAGGTTTGTTGAAGCAAATCTTTCACTTGGCAAGTGACATGTGGTGTCACCCCATCTTGCTTGAAAATAGTCATGAGGACACAGCTGTGGTCTTGCAAAGCTGGAATCATGTTTTGCTCAGGAAGGTCCTTCTAACTTGCAGATGTGCACAGTACATTTAACAGGCCCATGTGACGTCCTTGAAGAGAAAAGGACCGAGAATTAAGGATCTTGTGAAACCACACCACCTAACCATACAGTCACATAAGCTGAGTGCAGTAGATATTCCGGCACAATGCGGCAAAGTAGAACCCCATATGTGGCAGTTCTGTGCATTCACGGCAGCAAGTAGAGTAAAATGGGCCTCGTTCGTCCAAAGAATATGCCTGGTCACATGTCATCCATTTCTGTGCATGCTCAAAAACTAAGGCCAAGGCCAAAGTCACGACTTTGTAGCCTATCTTGGGGCTGTCTTTGTTGCACCTTTTGAATCTTGTATGGATGCCAGTGTAAAATGTGCCCAAAATCCTTTTAACTGTTGACCAGGGGAGAGAGAATTCCTGTGACACATCTCAAGCACTGGTTGCAGAATTTGAAGCTTGTGCTGCACAATCACTATAGCTACAGCAATTTCTCGACCAGCTGCCATGGGAATGGGCCACCTCCTCCTTGCTGCACCATCTAATTCGACTGTTTCTTCAAATTTGTTGATTATACTCTTTAGCCTATTTATTGATGTGGGGCCTCTTCGGAACTGTTTCTGTTGGTGAAATTCCCATTATGCAGCACTGATATTGCTGCCATTCTGATAAAACAACTTTACCAGCAGTGCCCAGTCTTATTTCTCAATAGCCATGGAAAAGTTCAATCTTCTTAACACTTTGCACCAACAGTCACTTCGCAAAAGAAATCAAGTATCACCAATTGACAAACAGCACATTGAAGTCAAAACAACAAACATTTCTCATATTGACTGTTTGGAACGCCGTATTTTCACTATGTGGCAGAAAGTGGAACTATTATTTTTTTCAGCATACTCAACGAGTGCACCATTTAATGAACATGTGTAAAATATCTCAATATCCTCACTCAGAACACCATCAGTTTAAGTATAACCACCTTGTATATTCACAACTACTAACTTGTGCATAGTACTGAATTCTGTTACTCAACCTTCCTACTGTGTTTGCTTGCCAAGACCCAACTTTCTCGCTTTTTATTTTCACATACTTTACTGATACCTGCATTCTGGCACTTGATTATGATTAAATTACCACCTTTTTTGAGATATTTTAATTCATGAATATGACTGCTATATCTCTTGGATATCCATTCAATTCCACTATCAGTTCTCTTTCTGTTTGCTGCAGATAACCCTTTATGCTATTGCTAATTTTGCTCTTAATGATTATTCCTACTCCTGTTGTACCATTATCTGTCTCAGTGTGACTAATCACATGATTTCCACTCCAAAACTATTTCCCTTCAGCCCATCACATCTCACTGATTCCTTACGTGTGTCTCCATTCTTGGCATTTCTGCCTTTAGATTTTCTAGTTTCCCCACTCTGCATTGACATTCTAACATTGTGTGTTACCCCCATAATCAAAATTCTGTTTCATTTGATAGCTGCTTGTGAGTAATCCCCACCTGGACATCCAAATGGGAAACTATTGTACCCAAGAGGAAGTTGTCATAACATTTTTAACAGAGAACTGCATGTACTAGAGAAAAATAATGTGGTTTCCTTTAGCCTTCACATCACAGTAGTACAGCCATTAGTTGACAACTGCAGGTAGCATTACACTTGATGTGTCAATCTCCACGATTTGTACAAAGTGTGCCTGCTGCTTCCGCTCTGTGAGAAGCTGGTCCCAAGGTCCAAGACGGTTGCATCTCCATTACTTTAGCAAGAGAATTTTACAAGGTCAGGACTTTTACCTGGAGATTCTTAACGTGGTGTTACTCCATCACTCCCCCTTTATCCAGACTTGGGACTGACAAAGCCTGGCCTCCCAAGGGAGCTAAAGTTGTTAGATTTGTTATATCCATGTGAATTTTTATTTCAGTACATTTGATGGTACCACAAACACAAACAATGTTAGACTCAGGCCATAAATTGAGTGAATTGTTGAGTTAACACAGTCTTTTATATTCATATTGTCAGATAGTTTATTGTGTGTAAGATAAATAACTGTTCCAAATCATGTCTTCTGTTTAAAGTGTATCATCATCATAACATAAGCAATTGTCCCATTGTTGTAGTCTGGTGACAGGAAGATGGAGGGTCAATCAAAATATATGTTGATTAAAACAAGTTGGCTGTTTCAGTGACTTGTAGATTCTACATTAGTCAGCAGCCTCACTACATTCAAAACACTGAGCCAAGAGTTATCAGCTTTCAGGACGTTCATAAACTCTGATTATTTTATTCCAGAAGATGTGTGATTTATTTATCAGATCAGTGAGAAACTATGAGGTCATCAATAGGACAAAATTGGCAGCAACAAAACATACAGAAACACTTGAAGAATCAAGGGAACACAAAAATAAAAATAGAAATGCAAATACAGAATAACATTTATTCTGTTTAAATTAAATTGATTCCATGTCCAGTTGGAAAATTACTATTAGTATTTTGTCACATTTATGAATGAAACCTCAGTCATGGAAACCTGTCTAAGCAGTAGTGTGCTTCTCTCTAGCATGCTAGGACAACCCAGTTGGCCTTTTCTTAGTTCTACTCATTCACCATAATGTCTTGCAGTATTTGCTAGTCCATTGCACTTGTAATTTAAACGAAATCAGTATCTTACCATTTCAAGGTCAGACAGCTGCTCACTGCCCATGCCTGCACTCATTCACATCTGTGTCCATGTGATCTGCTTTTTTCTCAGCACCTATTTACACACGAAATCACTACCACTGTGTGTTCCTTGTCTCCTCATCTCTCATCCCCCCCCCCCCCCCCCCCCTTTCCCCACAGTCGTGTGATTAATTATCATTCCCTACAGTAAACTGATAGCCTGCCTTGAAATTTTTAATAACAATCCCATATCATTTATGTAGATGTTCTTCTCTGCAAATGTTTGAAGACAGACTATCCCCTGGCGATCCTCAACTGTGCATTTTTCAGAATGGTGAGAAAATTCACTTCCGGCTGGTGGTGTTTTATCCAAGCTATCTGTTACAGTGCCTGAGCTCCCAGAACGCATTATGCTGCTACACAATGCCAGATAGAACATCAGTAAGTCCTCAGGTACAATTTATCTTCTGTTTCCTGAGGACACTCTTGCAACAGGAGCTACCTGCAGAAAATATTCACTTTGTTTCCACTTCTTGCTAGTTGTTCCTTGTGAATTCCAGATTTTCCAATTATGTAGTCTCCCATATACACTGAAGAGAAAAAGAAACTGGTACACCTGCCGAATATCATGTAAGGCCCTACAAGCACACAGAAGTGCCGCAACACGATGTGGCATGGAATTGACTAATGTCAGAAGTAGTGCTGGAGGGAATTGACACAATGAATCCTTCAGGGCTGTCCACAAATCCATAAGAGTACGAGGTGGTGGAGATCCCTTCTGAACAGCATGTTGCAAGGCATCCCAGATATGCTCAATAATGTTCATGTCTGGGGAGTTTGGTGGCCAGCAGAAGAGTTACAACTCAGAAGAGTGTTCCTGGAGCCACTCTGTAGCAATTCTGGATGTGTGGGGTGTTGCATTGTCCTGTGGGAATTGCTCAAGCCTGTCGGAATGCACAATAGACATAAATGGGTGCAGGTGATCAGAAAGAATGCTTATGTGTATGTCACCTGTCAGAGCCATATCTAGGCATATCAGGGATTCCACATCACTCAAAGTGCCCACACCATTACAGAGCCTCCACCTGCTTGAACAGTCCCATGCTGACATGTAGGATCCATGGATTCGTGAGGTTGTCTCCATACCCATACACATCCACCCACTTGATACAATTTGAAATGAGACTTGTCCGACCAGGCAGCATGTTTCCAGTCATAAAACAGTCCAATGTCAGTGTTGATGGGCCCAGGCAAGATGTAAAACTTCATGTCATGCAGTCATCGAGGGTACACGAGTGGGCCTTCAGCTCTGAAAGCCCATGTTGATGTTGTTTCATTGAATGGTTTGCACGCTGATGCCTGTTGATGGCCCAGCATTGAAATCTGCAGCAATCTGTAGAAGGGCTGCACTTTTGTCACATTGAATGATCCTCCTCAGTATTGGATTCCTGATATTCATGGTACACTCGTGAAATGGTTGTATGAGAAAATCCCTATTTTGTCACTACCTCAGAGATGCTGTGTCCCATTGTTCATGCACCGACTGTAACACCATGTTCAAACTCCCTTAAATCTTGATAACATGCAATTGTAGCAGCAGTAACTGATCCAACAGCTGCGCCAGACACTTGTCTTATATAGGCATTGCCGACCACACCACAATATTCTGTCTGTTTTTGTATCTATTTAATTGAATATGCATGCCTATACCAGTTTCTTTGGCACTTTAATGTCGTAAATGAGGTATTTCAATACTTGTAAGTGCCACAAAGAATGTGTAAGGTGTGAGAGAAAAGAAATTAGTGATTTTTATCTACCAAAGTTTTTATTTTTTTCAGACAACAGTATTGTCTCCTTCAAAGTAGTCCCCCTTGGCAGCTATACACCAGTGTAGTAGTTGTTCCCAGTCTTCATAGCAGCATCGAAAGCCTTTAACTGGTAGGGCCTTTAAAGTCTTGGTCACATTCTGTTGAATGTTCTCCAGAGTCCCAAAATGACATTCTTTTAAGATATTTTCCGATTTCAGGAAAAGAAAAACGTCACAAGGATTCCGATCAGGTGAATAATGGGCTGTGGAACAACAGTAATGTCTTTTAGGTCAAAAATTCCCTGATGAAAATCACAGTGTGACATGGGGCATTGTCACCAGTTTGGCACAAACCTTTTGCGTGTGCAAACCTTCAGTCACAATTTGATGTATTGAGAAAGTGTTTAACAGATCACCCATAATCCTTATTAGTAAAGGGTTGGTCTGATCTCACAAGAACATCCATGCTTTTGACTTTTTAATTGGTTTTTGGAATTGAAGGTCTTGCCGAGCAAGTTTCACCTTCAACATGTTCTCGGCCTTTCAAAAATGATTTTTGCCAGTGGTAAACTTGTGCTCTTGATAAGGAATGTTCCCCATAGACCTGTTCCAACTTTTCAAATATAATGCTCACAGAGACCCCAAGTTTAACACAAAACTATATCACACGATGTCACTCTAAAATCCACTGTTCTGTCTTTATGACACACACCTTCAGTGATGATGCTCTCGGACATCAATTGTTGCTTGTACGGAGTTTAAACTTGGACTGAGCATCTGGAAAGGATGAACACACTAGTCTACATAAGTAGAACAACACAGCATTGTCGGACTGCTCACAGTGTTGCCAGTCTCATTACTTTTCTCAGATGCCTCATACACAATCTGCTCACATTAAAGTGACCATCACCTATGTTAAACATCAACTCACAATAACCACTCCCAGACGGCAGGTGGCAACACTAGTAGTGGACAGTATATAAAGCATGTTGGGGGATGTGGAAAATATTGCAGTTGTTGTAATGCAAAAATGGAGTGATTTATCTGATATCCAAACAGGCATGATCATGGGCTTTCAGGCAAGAGAGGAAGAATTTCCAAAACAGCTGTGTTTGTAAACTTTATGTTGTGGACGAGGTATGCTGTGCATGGCAAAATGGCGCTATTCAAATCCAGCACCAAGGCAACTGTGGTGCACCAGTGACAGTGTGAGTGACAGCTGTGGAGATGTGTATGGGTGAGTAGATGGGCAACTGTTGAGCAACTGACTGTCCAGGTGGACCAAGGCACTAGCAATGACTGTTCAGCAAACATCGCTGTGTATGGGTCTTCGCAGCAGGCACGTGGTTCGTGTACCAATGCTGACTGCTGTTCATCGGCGACAAATACTGGGACTTACACATCAGTACTGCAAATGGATGTCCACTGAGAGATGACAGGATGCCTTTTGGGATAAATCATGTTTTATGCTCCATCAACAGATGGCCGGTGGCGTGTACAATGTGAAATGTCTGAAAGGAAACGTATACAAGTGTGCATCTCTCCCAGGGGACTATGTCCTTCCCCACACACAGTTTCCTTTTCTTCGACATGATGGCATCTACCAGCAAGACAATGCAACATGTCACACAACTCGCATTTTACGTGTGTGATTTGAAGAGCAGGGGGATGAGTTTACCATATACCCATGGCCACTTGAATTTAAACGCATTTGAGAATGTGTGGGACCACATCCATCAGGCTGTTCACCCCAGGGATCCTCAACCAAGGAACTTAGTGCAGCTAGCCATGGTACTGGAGTCAGTACCTTCCAGAACCTCATTGACTCTTCATGGCTTGCAGTGGTCTGTGCTGTAAAAGGCTCTTGATAGGTGGTCACATTAATGTGACTGGGCAGTGTATTTGCAAAGCTGTAACTTCAAATTTTTATTTTCTGATATCTTCAATACAGCCACTGTGCTATACTATATCAGTTGTGGCTCTTTCACCTATCCACTGCTTTGATGCAGGACTAATTGTAGGAGACCTTCTCTTTGTCAGTTAGAGAGAATATCATTAAGGCATAAACAAATTCAAAGTATTGTTTATTAGTGTATGTAAATACCCTATACTTTTGAAGTGTTGTCATGATAAAATCATTAAGGTCAGTTACTAATGGATTGATTGATCAGAAAGAATTAAAACTGTGGAACCCTGTGAATTTTTACCAGGAAATGCCTGAGCCACTGAGTGGATTGTAGGTAGATACAACTTGTTTATAGCGGTAGCAGCTTGCAAGAAATTTGACATGTCCTTGAGTAATAATGGTTGCATAGTAATGAGCTCTCTAATGCCATTGGTATGGAAGTTTTTTATTGCTTTGCTGCAGTGTTCACATGGCATGCCCCTCAACAGTTGGTTTGTACAAATCCTGTTACTCATGTGTGGGTAGTACCTGTGCAAGCAAGGTAACAAATAAAATGTTTCTGCACATAGCCTTTTATAGGAGCAACTGACAAAGCAGCATCACTACCTCATTAGCGGTCAAAGAAGTTTTTAAGGGAAGCCGTGGGTGGTTCAAGAAGTTTAAGAGAAGAACTGGAATTCACAGTGTTGTGAGGCACAGTGAAGCAACCAGCTCAGACACAAAGGCAGCAGAGAACTTCATCAGCAACGTCCAGATGCTTGTAGATTCTGAGGGTTATGTGCCACAACAGGTTTTTAATTGTGACAAAACTGGTCTAGTCCAGAAAAAGATGCTGAAGCATACCTTTTTAATCGCAGAGGAGAATGCATTGCCGAGCCACAAGCCATGAAAGACCATCTCGCACTGCTATTCTGTGCCAGTGCAAGCAATGATTTGAAAATTAAAGTGATGTTGGTTTACCATGCAGAAACTGCATGAGCCTTCAAGCAGTGTAAAGTTCATAAGGGCAGGCTAAATGTGATGTGGAGGTCCAACAACAAGACTTGGGTGACCTGTGATCTTTTTTCTGATTGAATCACTAAAGTGTTTGGTCCTTCGGTGAAAAAATATTTGCTTGAGATGAGTCAACCACTCCATGTCTTGCTGCTTATGGACAATGCTCCTGCCCATTCTCCAGGCCTATAAGACCACCACCTTGAGAAATTTCAATTCATTAGGATCTAATTTCTGTCATCTATCACCACTCTGTTATCCAGCCTATGGACCAGCAAATTATTCCTAACCTTAAGAAACTCTACTCTAATGCACTCTTCGAGCATTGGTTTGCGTTGACTCAGGCTACCAATCTCACTCCTAGAAAGTTTTGGAAATATCACTTCAGCATCGTCGCCTGTGTCAAGGTGGTTGAAAAGGCATGGTCAGGGGTTACCAAGAGAACTCTCACTTTTGCTTGGAAGCAGCTTTGGCTGGAGTGCTTTCTCGAATGTGACTCTGAGGCGTTTCAGTCAGTACCTTTGGAGCCTGTAGTCAACTAGATTGTGTCTTTGGCCAAGAGCTTGGGACTAAAAGTGGATGACAATGATATCAATGAGCTTGTGGAAGATTGCAGCCAAGAAATGGTCACTGGCGAGCTTTTGGAGTAGCTGTGTGTTTTACAGCAGGAAGCTGCCGAGAGGAGTTCTTGGGAGGAGGAGGCGGTAACAACAAAGGAGCAATCTTCTGCCACTATAAGAGAAATGCTGAAAGTGTGGGAATCAGTTGCATCATACATTGAAAATGATCACTCCAATAAAGCAGTGACTACACACGCTGCAAATTTATTTGATGATAATTCTGTGTCACATTTTCACCAAGACTTGAAGCGTCAGCAGAAACAAATGACTGTAGATAGCTTCCTAGTAAAAAACAATTAGTTATGTATCATGAATAATAAAGTACATAATACTGTACATATAATTTTCTTTGAATAAATGGCATGAATATGATAAAACTTTCAGTACTTTTTGCACATGAAGTGCATTATCATATTTTGTATTAATTTATATGGGATAAATTGTTTTGCTTAATGAATGTTTTGCACTAAGAGTAAGATTGTGGAACGAATTGTGCTTGCTGTGCGAAGTTCCACTGTATTTGTTGCTGCATGATATTTGTGTGTGAACTAAAGCTTTTGACAGCTTCCTCAGTCAAGCAGGCTAATATTTTCCCTGGGTATGTCTTACTTTTTCAGTTCTTGGTTGACCAGCCATGTCAAATTGTAGATTCTCTTTGATATACCAGTAGGCAACTCTTTGCCACCTTCAGGTGGTTCTTCATGACTGATATTCTGCTCATGTCGGCGTCCTATACATGTTGGCCATTACCCCCTCGGTCATCCTGCTCCTGTTGCTATAATTGCAGCCACTACAGCGGGTGGAGTGACACAGTATCGAATGTGTACATTGCCCCCCCCCCCCCCCCAAGACCTCAACACTACTAGGTTCAGTAAAGGATGAGCTAGGCCATACAAATCTGGGGTCTACCAAATCCCTTGTCAATGCAGCAACGCATACATCACCACCAAGTCGGTCATGGCTGACCACAGTTTAAAAACTGGTCATATTATAGAGTACAGCAAAACCAATATACTTAGGCAATCTTCCTCCTTCTGGGATTGTGTGATTAAAGAGCTCATTGAAATTGGGGCCGAAGATGGACTAATTAATAAAGATAGCAGCCTACATCTGAGTCAGGTGTCAAACCGTGCACAAAGTTGAGAAGCAGCAAAGCATACCCATACAGTGATATCTGCACCCGAAAGTGTTAGCATGGACACTGGAGACCATAGTTCGCAACTGGGCATTGCCAGCCCCACCATCACCACCAATCAGTGCCATGGCTGCACTGAAGACAGGAGTGGAGTGATGCAGGAGGTAACGGCCAACATATACAGGAGACCAAGACAAGCAGATCAGCAATCATCAGGAACCACATGAAGATGGCAATGAGTCTGCCAAAATCTCATGGAGACCTTACAAGATGGCTAGAGCTGACACCCAAGGATTTTTAACCAGCTTCCTCTGTTTTCATCAGGAGTTACCAGGAGCTCATGTAGTACTTTATTTAGTTCACTGAATTATGTCGTGGAGATGTCACAGAAGTCACAAATATTTTGCACAAAGATTTTGTTGCTGTCTTTACTTCTTTGTAGCTTGTCAGCATCAAGTGGTGTCAGGCCCTGGTAGCTGAGTGGTCAGCACGACAGAATGTCAATCCTAAGGACCCAGGTTTGATTTCCGGCTGGGCCAGAGATTTTCTCCACTCAGGGACTGCATGTTGTGTTGTCCTAATCATCATCATTTCATCCCCATTGACGCGCAAGTCGCCGAAGTGGCATCAAATCAAAAGACTTGCACCCGGCGAATGGTCTACCCGACGGGAGGCCCTAGTCACATGGCATATACATTTAGCATCAAGTGGTGAGAAATCAGTGAAACATCTATCCAAGAATTTCACCATAATAAACTACATTCTGAGGCCACTAATGCAGTGTAAAAACCTGTTTTTTTTCCTAATATATATGTATCATGATGAGATGAGACTTTAGTACAGGTAGTCATTGTTTCCTTGTAACTACTGTGAATTGAAAGGATAGGGAAACAAGTAACACTGGTACAAAGTAGTACACCATGTAGCTGCACTGAGCTGTGGATCAGCACTTAAAACAGATGTTAATGACTGTTGTTCATGTATCAGACATAGGTTCATAGCATATATGCATGTCATCCCCAACTTATTCCTCATTCCTGCCCCCCCCCCCCCCCCCCGTGCCATCTGCAGTTTACATCATAAAGGCACACAAATATGAAGGTGAAGAGAGCTCCCACAAGTGCAAGAAGACATCAGGTTACACGCAGGAATGGCAAATAGGACCCATCTCCATTTCATTGTTTATTGTAATTGCATCGTCCACTCCATCAGTTTCTTTTCCTGTCTCTTCAATCCTGAAAATGTATGCCTTACTATTGTAAGTCAAAACTCGTAATACACATGATTGTAAACTTTTCATTTCAGAGACATTTATAATTGAGTTTTGAAAACTGTATTTAGTTTACCAGAAGCACTCCAAGCCATACCTTCTCTGTATTTCTTTTACTTTCTCGCCAGTTGTGTTCAACTGTCTAAATACTAAAACTCGTCAGCTTGTTCCATGACTTGTTTGTTAATTTGTAATGTTTCTTTTCATTGGCATTATAATTTTCATTCAGAATGTACATTATTTTCAGTTCTATTTTCAAACTAGCTCTGTTAAGTTCTTCTATTTGTCGTAATTTATGACCACTAGAAGTAAACAGTACATTAACACCTGCAAAACAAAGGTGGTTCAGATATGTTCCATTAACATACATTTGTTTTTAGTTTTTCCCAATTTGATTACAGAAAACTTCCTCAAGAACTGCTGAAGATATCATTAGTGATGTTGAACCTCTTTGTTTAACTCCTCTTTCAGTTCTGAATTTATGATTATCCTGATGGTGCTGCAGGTGTTCTTCTTGATCTCCCCCACTTGAGTACATCACACAGACTGTTTATACAGCCATGTGAAACTGTTAGAAAAGGCCTTCTTTGGGACGATTGTCAACTCTGTGTAACATTCGCACATTCTTCAGTCTTGGTGAGCCACCAGAGACTCATTCTGCACTTTGTCGTTTTATGCTAGGTTCATATCGGTAACACCCATTTTTGTCACCCATGGTAATCTTTTTTCCAGGAAAGATTTTTTCCATGTTTCTCATTACAATCAGGTCATGGCAGATATCCACATACTTCTCTCTCTCTCTCTCTCTCTCTCTCTCTCTCTCTCTCTCTCTCTCTCTCTCTCTCTCTTTTCTTCCAGGGGTCATTGTGTATTGGACAGACTTCTCTCTTCTTCAAAAGATGCTGGAGAATCGCTTTGAACTTTTGACCTAGAGGCATTCAGTTTGTTGCACCATTGCAATTTGTGACACGATAACATTGACACTACAGCGACACATCCACTACTTAGCACTGCCTGCTCACAAGTGACTGTTTGAAAGCACATGTACTGTATACAGTTGCTAGTTCAAGCTGCCACCATAGATACTGTGCTGATGTCATGTATATATCGCGAATAAAATTAGCCTCAGAGTTTTGTGGACAGCCAATATATAAACAGGGTGAACGTTGAGGTTGTTCAGGGATACCTACTGAGTAGTTTGTGGCTAGTAGCTTGGAGGGAGCCAGCAGGTGTGCTGGGAAGGAGGAGTGGCAGGTGCATGGGCTAAGCATATCATACACGAGTATCGGAGCTGATTAGATGTGATGGATGATGATGATGATGATGATGATGATGATGTGGAGGTACAACATAGGAGGGGGTGACGGAACAGAGAAAAGGAAAATTGTTGGGTGGAGGGTTAGAGACAGTGGGTTATCAGAGTGGAGGTCAGGAGGATTATGGGAGTGAAGGATGTATTGCAAGGATAACTCCCATCTATGTATCCAGAATGTATACAGGAGAGCTTCTGTCAAGTTTGGAAAGTAGGAGACAAGGTACTGGCAGAAGTAAAGCTGTGAGGACGGGGCATGAGTCGTGCTTGGGTAGCTCAGTTGGTAGAGCACTTGCCCGCGAAAGGCAAAGGTCCCGAGTTCGAGTCTTGGTCCGGTACACAGTTTTAATCTGCCGGGAAGTTTCCCATCTATGTAGTTCAGAAGAGCTTGTGCTAGAGGGAAGTATCCAAATGACATTGGACTTAAAAGTGTTGTGCCCAGCAGTATGTGCCACTGGGTGGTCAACTTTGTTCTTGTGTATATATTGTCTCAAGGGCTGTAAATACCGATTTTGTTGAAGTAGTCAAAAGCTTTATCAAAATCTATGAATGTGTAGATAATGTGGTGAGTCATACTTGATGCTCTGGTCTGTAATGTAATTAATTACTTGCAAATGATTCATTGTGATATATGCAGTTTTAAAACCACTTGATTAAAATCCGATTTTTTTAAGTGTGATTGGTGATAATTTTACTGAGCCTCTTATAGAGTGAGGTGACAAGTCATGGGGTGGTTATGTACACATATACAAACGGTTGTAGTATTGCATACACAAGGTATAAAAGGTCGGTGCATTGGCAAAGCTGTCATTTGTGCTCTGGATATTCATGTGAAAAGATTTCCAATGTGATTATGGCCACATGACGAGAATTAACAGTGGAATAGTAGTTGGAGCTTGGCACATGGGACATTCTATTTTGGAAATTGTGAGGAAATTCAATATTCCGAGATCCACAGTGTCAAGGGGGTGCCAAGAATACCAAATTTCAGGCGTTAACTCTCACCACAGGTAACGCAATGGCTGACAGCCTTCATGTAACTTTTGAGAACAGCAGCCTTTGCGTAGAGTTGTCAGTTGTAACATACAAGCAACACCACGTGAAATAACCACAGAAACGAATGTGGGATGTACAACAAACATATCCATTAGACAGTGTGGTGAAATTTGGAATTAATAGGCTGTGGGAGCAGACCACTGATGCGAGTGCTTTTACTAACAGTGCCTCTCCTGGGCTCGTGACCATATTGGTTGCACCCTAGACAACTAGAAAACTGTGGGCTGGTCAGATAAGTCCTGATTTTAGTTGGTAAGGGCTGATGGTAGGGTTTGAGTGTAGCGCAGAGCCCACGAAAACATGGACCGAAGTTACAACAAAGCATTGTGCCAGCTGGTGGCAGTGGCTTCATAATGTTGTGGGCTGCGTTTACATGGGATGGACTGGGTCCTCTAGTCCAAGTGAACTGATCAGTGACTGAAAATGGTTGTGTTCAGCTACTTGGAGACCATTCGCAGCCATTCTTGGACTTCCATGTTTCCAAACAGTAACGGAATTTTTATGAATGACAGTGCACCACGTCACCAGGCCACAGTTCGCGATTGATTTGAAGAACATTCTGGATAATTTGAGGGAATGATTTGACCACTCAGATTGCCAGACATGAATCCCATAAAACATTTATAAGACATAATTGAGAGGTCAGTTCATGCATATAATCCTGCATCGGCAAGACTTTCACAATTATGGAGAGCTATAAATGCAGCATGGCTCAGTATTTCTTCAGGAGACTTCCAATGACTGAGTCCATGCCACATAGAGTTGCTGCTCTACTCTGGGCAAAAGGAGGTAGCCCATGACTTTTATCACCTCAGTAAATGTTGTTAGGAGGCAGTCATTCAAGCACAAAACACACGTTTTATGCTAGTCTGTAACATCAGCACATTACTTTGTAATTCAAAATGTAAAAGGGTTCAGTATTTGTGAAAACAATGTGGAGAATATTCCAAAATGGGTCATTCTACCTTTGATATTGGGAGAAACTTGGTGATTAAATGAATATCGTGGATATACTTGAGTAGTATGTCTGTAAATTGACCCTAAAGCAACCTTATCATTTTTTAGGTGTAGTTCACAGCACATATTGTCACTGCAGGTTCTTGACAGTTTTTAAAGCTTG